>NC_079374.1:1422711-1425211 GCF_021018895.1 Seriola aureovittata | reverse complement strand
AGACAGATGTAGAGAGAGAGAGAGACAGAGGTAGAGAGAGAGAGAGAGACAGAGGTAGAGAGAGAGAGAGACAGATGTAGAGAGAGAGAGAGACAGAGGTAGAGAGAGAGAGAGGGAGAGAGAGAGTGAGATTGAGAGAGAGGGAGAGATAGAGAGAGAGGTAGAGAGGTAAAGAGAGAGGTAGAGAGAGAGGTAGAGAGAGACAGAGAGAGAGACAGAGACAGAGAGAGAGACAGAGAAAGAGAGAGAGAGACAGAGACAGAGAGGTAGAGAGAGGTAGAGCGAGAGAGAGAGAGAGAGAGAGACAGAGAGAGAGAGGTAGAGAGAGACAGAGAGAGAGAGAGAGAGGTAGAGAGAGGTATAGAGAGAGAGAGAGAGAGAGAGAGAGGTAGAGAGAGGTATAGAGAGAGAGAGAGAGAGAGGTAGAGAGAGGTATAGAGAGAGAGAGAGAGAGAGAGAGGTAGAGAGAGGTATAGAGAGAGAGAGAGAGAGAGAGAGGTAGAGAGAGGTATAGAGAGAGAGAGAGAGAGGTAGAGAGAGGTATAGAGAGAGAGAGAGAGAGAGAGGTAGAGAGAGGTATAGAGAGAGAGAGAGAGAGAGGTAGAGAGAGGTAGAGAGAGGTATAGAGAGAGAGAGAGAGAGACAGAGAGAGACAGAGAGAGAGAGAGAGAGAGAGGTAGAGAGAGGTATAGAGAGAGAGAGAGAGAGAGAGAGGTAGAGAGAGGTATAGAGAGAGAGAGAGAGAGAGAGGTAGAGAGAGGTATAGAGAGAGAGAGAGAGAGACAGAGGTAGAGAGAGGTATAGAGAGAGAGAGAGAGAGACAGAGAGAGACAGACAGAGAGAGAGAGAGAGGTAGAGAGGTATAGAGAGAGAGAGGTAGAGAGAGAGGTAGAGAGAGGTATAGAGAGAGAGAGAGGTAGAGAGAGGTAGAGAGGTATAGAGAGAGAGAGAGGTAGAGAGAGGTAGAGAGGTATAGAGAGAGAGAGAGAGTCTGTTTTCACTTCCCACACAACAACCACAGAAACCAGAAGTGGGCGTGGACACTAACAACAAACAGTAGCTCTCAGTGAGTCTCCACCAGAGATGAGTTCAGATCAGAGGATCAACATGGTTTTTACTTGTTGGTTCATCACAAACACACTCACACTTCCCGCTCATCGTGGTTACCGTGGTTACTTGTTGGTGAATTAAACTGTTTTATGAGCTTGTATTGTATTTCACTGAACGAACACGTTTCCTTCACGTCTGCAGAATATGATTAATAAGCCGCGGCTCGTCAGCGCTTCATCACAGTCTGTTCCTGCGACACTTGTTACTTTTATCAGAAGACTCGCAGCTCCTGTGATTTAGATCATCAACACATGTGATGCTCGTTCCTCTGCCACACACTGTGGGACTGGAATACAACAACACAAGGGTGAAACTTTACGACAGATCACGACAAGAGTTCTTCTTTACTGGTGTCTTTGATTTAATGACTCGCAGCACGGAGTCTTGAAGGTCTTGAAGTGAGTGAGTTCTTGGTTTCCTGGTCACATGATATCTACACGTATTCATCTGCACAGCCTCAGAGCAGCAGGACGCCTCGGTTCAAGTACGAACCACTACATCTGTTTATTAAGTGAGGGAGGTCAGCCACGTGTGTGTGTGTGTGTGTGTGTGTGTGTGTGTAGGCATACCTGAGCCTGTTTTTGCTTGTGTGTGTGTTTTCAAGGGTTTATGGACGGATGATAGTTTGATTGATGTTTAACCTACAGCTAAGTAAACAAAGGATTTGAACGCATCACAGGATGACAAGGGATGGAAAAATCCTGACGGAGCCTGTGATATGAAAAAAATCTGTAGGTAATTCTGAGTGTGTGTGTGTGTGTGTGTGTGTGTGTGTGTGTGTGTGTGTGTATGTTCAAATACATGACATCTACTTTGAAGCAGGGTATCAGCATGTAGCTACAAGATTTTCTCTGGGCTTAGTTTGACTGTGATAGACAGGGAGGGGGGAGGAGAGGGGGGGGGGGGAGAGGGGGGAGGAGAGGGGGGAGGAGAGGGGGGGGAGGAAGAGAGTGTCAAAGAAGAAGTTTAGAGAAGCAAGGGTGACATGGGTGAAGACAGAGGGAATAAGAGACAAATAAAGAGAGAGGACAGTCGGAGGTTGTCCTCTTGGTGTGAAAGCAGCCAGTGTATGAGGGACTGGAGGGGGGGGGGGGGGGGGGGGGGGGGGTAAAGAGAACGAGTCTGTTTGAAGTGAACATGAACAGAGACGGCCTTCATGGTGGAGCTGCCACACACACACACACACACACACACACACACAGACACACAGACGCACAGACACACACACACACACACACACACACTGGGTGGTTTCCAAGGTGGAAAAAGACCGTCAGTGTAAAACATCTGTACACCTCCACACAGTTTCCCGCCTGTGCAGCGAGCTGTTAAGAGACGTGTTGTTATCTTAGTTTTGTTGAACGCAGCCTACCGATCTTTGAAGGCCTTC
>NC_079374.1:1410211-1417711 GCF_021018895.1 Seriola aureovittata | reverse complement strand
AACATGTTCACATGTTCACACAAGGAGAATCTTAACTTAAGGAAAGAGGTCGGGGTCAGGAAGACCTGCTTTATAACCAAACAACACGTGGACGTCCACAATCAGACGGAGCTTCAACATACATGTGCATCAGGACACGGATGTACATGATGAGGTTCATGATCAGTCTCCTTGACATCCTCACTTCAGTCCACGTCGAGTCTACAGATGTGCAAATGACATCGCTGACATCTGGACAGATACTTTCTCTAAAGAATCCATTCATCTGTGTGTGTGTGTGTGTGTGTGGGCACCTTAACAATAGAGTCTCAGTGTGCTGATCCAAAATGTTCTGACCCACACGAGGGTCAAACCTATTGCATCATCAGCACAATGCCCGCCCATTCATAAACCCCCCCCCCCCCCCCCCCCCGGGCACCGGCAGGGTCATAAGCTGTGGTCAGTGTAGAATCAGGAATGTTTCAGCAGCTCATACTCTGAGTGTTCAGAGTGACATCCAGCTGTCGTCCTGCTCTCAGCAGTTATTTTTAAAGCGACACTGCCCCCCAGTGGCGCCGAGAGAAACTGCAGGCTCAGAGGATTCAGCTCTCAAGCAGCCGCACGCTGATGAGTGTGTCTCACCTGTAAGGGTCGGCCGTCCTCCGTCCCGATCATGTTTCTCCATTCCATCAGTGATCGCTGCAGGGCGTCCAGTCCCGTCTCCCACAGCCGGACGTACCCGCCCATGTCCACTGTGACCACACCCCCGGAGCCGAGGGGAGCCATCAGCACGTCGGACTCGGACACCTTGGACAACCAGCTGGTGTAAGGCGACACGGACGTTGACCTGCCGATCACAGATACACGGGACAGTCACTGAGAGAGGTCATCAAACAGCAGTTTAATCATTTCATATTTTCCTCTAGATTGTAAATGATGTTGTAAATCAAAACAATTATCCATCTGTCTCAACAGCTGAGTCTGAATTTTGATGTTTCACCTGAGAGAAAAACTTCATTAGATTTGGACGTGTAGGAAAAACCTTGTTTAAAAAGTGATGCTCAAATCACATTCTTCTGTTTCCTGAAACAACAGCAGCAGTTCTATAAAGACTTTCTGTTCACACACTCACCAGGACTTTTCTTGTCTTTTTGTTTTTTTAGTTTATTTATTTTTACAGGGACGATGCAGTTTAACATACTTCCAAAACAAAGCATGACACATTTTATGGCTGCTGCTAATATTCAATTTTCAATTTCATCAGGCTTTACAATGTGTAGCAGCTAAACACATAAAAACAACAACACAAACAATAAATAAATAAATAAATAAATAAATGACTAATCTATTTGCTGTCTCCCTTCTCCACTTCCATTTGGTTTCATTTGTAGTTGTCCATCACTTTCAATAAGTCCCATGTTCCATCAGCTGTGTGTTTGATTTTCAACACCCTAAATAAAGGCTCCACCTGCGTGTAACAACCCTCACCTGTAACTGACAATATCTGAACTTCATCAGAACCTGTTATCACAAACATATCCCGACATTCAGAAGCATGATGGACTTTTCTTCCTTTTCCTTGTTTATTTGCTGGGATTCAATAAACCACCTGAACTCCTGTCAGAAAATCTCTCTTCTTGTTTCTTCAAAGAGAAACTTCATTTTCTTTAGTTCCATTGTTTCATTGCGGCTGTCGTTATATTTGAATGTGTCAGTGCAGTTCAGTGTGACAGATGAAAACACAGCACCCTCTATCTTGTTTCTTATCATATTAGAATCTATAACTCCTGGAGCCGCCAGGGGATCTAGATCAATACTGCTACACAAACTTATTGATAAAGACAGAGTTGTTGTGTATTTGCTGAGAGTGAAAGCTGCTTCATGAACAGGTTCTCCTGCTGATACATGAGGACTCCATGTTTAAAACAACTCATTAAATGTAATTCTGACTCTGACCATTAGCTGGAGCTGCAGGATGAGACTTCCTGTTCGTGTAATTCAGGTGTGTTTACCTCGGGACAGGGATGTATTTGACTTTCTTGGCGTTCAGATCAGTCACCTCCAGGTACGCCGCTGTCATCGGAGGTGTGACATCTGAGTGACAAACAAGAGTCTCTCAGTGAATTCATTCTGCTTCAATCTCATCTGAACGTTGTGAACACGCTACGATCTGAACTCTGACCTTTGGGGTACACCTCCTTCAGGGGCACCTTGTTGGGGGGAAGGGCTCGGACCACCTGATTGGCTGAGAGCAGACTGACGCAGTTCTGCTGTTTGGCGGCGCTGGACCGAAGCCCTCCTCTGAGGAACGTGTGAGCCCCGCCCTCGCCGCTCTTCATCGCCGACAGGTCAACGGGCCTCTTAAAGCTGTACACCTCGTTAGGAGACTGGACACAACCAGAGATGGAGAAGAACATATCACTGAAGACTTTCATTCACCTGACACACACACACACACACACACACACACACCACACACACACACAGTAGCACACCAGATCCTCCTCCACCTCCTGTCTAAATACACCTGCTCACTTCCTTGTTGCCCCCCCACCTCTGAAACTCTCCCACCAGATATTAGATATAAGACATAAGTGAATAAACTTCTTTTACAGCCTAATGTATTATTCTAACTTCTTTTATTTAATAGTCATTTTGCTTTGTCTGTGTATTTGTATGATGACACTGTTTGCTATTGTGTGTTTTTATACATAAATAATACATTATAAATACAAATAAATGCATCATTATTATAATTATTATAAGAGTCAAATGGAGAATACAGAGGAAACGAGTCTGTAAACACAGTGAGAGTTTATAAACCCAGAGACCAGATTCTTCTTCTTCTTCTTTTTAATCGTGCAGTCTCAGACTCACAGTCTCATACTGAGTTATAATGTCCAAATACAGAATCTACAGTCGCCTGAAGATTATTCAACTTTAAATTTCTCAAGGATGACCTGATTTGACTTTGGTGGTGAAAGGTCAAAGGTCAAGGTCACAGCGACCTCAGAAAACACTTTTCAGCCATGACCTAAGACTTTGGACCAATGGTTAATGAGTGTGACTGTGGATAAACAGGATGTGACCTGTGGAGCCGGCAGATCACCACCAGGACGTGATTCTAGTTTCTTTTTGCAGCAGTGTTTTATTTTATGCTACTGTGAGCTTTTATCATGAAAGGTTCTGACAGGAAGTTCTGAAAGGTTCTGTTCCTGTTATGTGATGTGATAAAAATAACAGCAGTTCAGTCAGACGTATAATATGTGACTGTGAGCCACAGAGCCACAAATTAACGTTTCATTTTTGTCAATCAATTCCTTATATTAGTGATTGATTATGATCTGACCCCCGCAACCAGGAAGTGTGATCCATGTCGCTGTGGTGCGACAGGGTTAAACACTCAACTGCCTTCCCGCCCTTCAGCTGCTGCTCGCCAAAACGTGACTTTACATTATGATGGAAGACAACTTTTTAAACATGTCAGACGATGACATCATTGTCTCTGAACCCACAGTTTTCACCTCGTCTTATTTTGACTCTCACCATCAGGTCGGGGAAGCCGACGACGACCCGAGCGAAGGAGCCGGTGTCGGCCAGTAAACGGTTTGGTGACACGATCTTCTGGTCCAGGGCGGCACTGAGGTTCTCGCTGGGCAGCTGTTCACATGACAACATCTGGGGCACGGACACGTCAGCTGGGGGGGAGATGAGATGTTACCATCATTAAACACCTGTGTGGACGGTCAGTGAGCTCACGCCTCGTATTTCCTCTTGAGATCACAGTAACGTCACGAGCGGCTCAGTCATTACAGAGTCATGTGACCTCTGTGGACCGACTCTCTCACATCTCATTCTCACCAACTGTGACACAGAGTGACATGAATGTTTGATATTGATTGGAACAGCCGACAGATTAGCTCAGAGGTCTTCGCGGAGGAGGACATATGGCCGCCTGGAGCGCCGGTCTCTTTCCCTGGACGTCCATCTGCCTGGTTGTGTGAACACGGCTGACACCGTGTCTCCACAGAGCGGAGGCAGATCGTGACCGACGAGTTCACCCTGAATCCTCCCTCTTATAAATGTACCTGAACCGGCTCCGTGGCCCGAGCTGACCGGGTCCTCGCTGATGCTGTGGAGCTGACACACTCCAGAGTCCTCAGCCGCCATGTGCACCGGCTTGGTCAGCAGGAACTTCCTGTTTAGAGAGAACACACGATGTCATGTTAGAATTATTAAAGGCGAGAGAGAGAGAGACAGAGACAGACAGAGACAGAGAGAGACAGGGAGGGAGAGAGAGAGAGACAGACAGAGAGAGAGACAGAGAGAGAGACAGGGAGGGAGAGAGAGAGACAGACAGACAGAGAGAGAGAGAGAGAGACAGAGAGAGAGACAGAGAGAGAGAGACAGACAGAGAGACAGGGAGGGAGAGAGAGAGAGAGAGGACAGACAGAGAGACAGACAGAGAGAGACAGACAGAGAGAGAGACAGAGAGAGAGGAGAGAGAGACAGACAGAGAGAGAGAGGACAGAGAGAGAGAGAGAGAGAGAAGAGACAGAGAGAGAGAGACAGGGAGAGAGGGAGAGAGAGAGAGAAAGACAGAGAGAGAGGACAGAGAGAGAGACAGGAGGGAGAGAGAGAGAGAGAGACAGAAGAGACAGAGAGAGAGAGAGACAGAGAGGGAGAGAGAGAGACAGAGAGAGAGAGATAGAGAGACAGAGAGAGACAGACAGACAGAGAGAGAAGACAGAGAGAGAGACAGGGAGGAGAGAGAGAGACAGACAGACAGAGAGAGAGAGAGAGAGACAGAGAGAGAGACAGAGAGAGAGAGACAGACAGAGAGACAGGGAGGGAGAGAGAGACAGACAGACAGAGAGACAGACAGAGAGAGACAGACAGAGAGAGAGACAGGGAGGGAGAGAGAGACAGACAGAGAGAGAGAGACAGAGAGAGAGACAGACAGAGATAGAGACAGAGAGAGAGACAGGGAGGGAGAGAGAGAAAGACAGAGAGAGAGACAGGGAGGGAGAAAGGGAGAGAGAGAGAGAGACAGAAGAGACAGAGAGAGAGAGAGACAGAGAGGGAGAGAGAGAGACAGAGAGAGAGATAGAGAGACAGAGACAGACAGACAGACAGAGAGAGACAGACAGAGAGAGAGACAGGGAGGGAGAAAGGGAGAGAGAGAGACAGACAGAGACAGACAGACAGAGAGAGAGACAGGGAGGGAGAGAGAGACAAAGACAGAGAGAGAGACAGGGAGGGAGAGAGGGAGAGAGCGAGAGAGACAGAAGAGACAGACAGACAGAGAGAGACAGGGAGGGAGAAAGGGAGAGAGAGAGACAGACAGAGACAGACAGACAGAGAGAGAGACAGGGAGGGAGAAAGGGAGAGAGAGAGAGACAGACAGAGACAGACAGACAGAGAGAGAGACAGGGAGGGAGGGACGTCACATCCACCACGTACTTGTTGGTGTTGCTCTCCTCCAGCAGCCATCGGTCCTCTGCCACGAGGAAGACACACTTCAGGTTGATGGGCAGGGAGATGGAGTGAACCCGGCCCTCCAGCACATCCAGCACCTCCAGCTGGTTTCTGCACAAACACAGACACAGACTGATTCCTCTGATGTCACTGTCGGACTGAGACCGCTGCACGGCGCTGTGGACGATCCGTCTTACCCGTCCTCCTTATAGAAGAGGAGCCAGTTCTTGTGAGAGAAGTCACGACACATTTTATGTCCTCCCTGTAAAAAACCGTCAAAACACACGACACACACTTAGACCTCAGTCCTCGGGACGAATCACCAACCGCCTGAAGACTCATCATCAAACACAAACATGTCAAAGTGGAAACATGGGACAAAAGAACTCTTTGTCTCTGACCTGCTGCTCCTTGCTGCTCCACCAGTTGGAGGTTCTGGTGGAGGGCGGATCCGAGTCCGGAGACAACATGAGCCTCCGCACGGCGCCGGTCACCCAGTCCAGATGGAGCACCGTGTTACTCTGGTGAAAACACAGACAGAGAGACAGTGATGAGACTGAACAGGCTCACACCTCCACACAGCAGGACGTTGTTAATGAGGGAATTTTATTATTTTACTTAATGCAATAAATGGTCATCCTGCATGGTGCTTTTATTTTGAAAACGTCCTTTATTAATGGTGAAGATATTTTGCTAAAATAAATTTATTCCAAACTTACAAATGTTAAGTTGTTATTGAAATGAATAAACACTGATGAACTCTTAGTTCTTCATATTTCACTGTAATTTATTACTTTACAATAAAGACTCATCTAATTTTAAGCTTCACTTTTTCCACCTCGGTGGTTTTCAGCTCGTTATCTGAAGCAGATGATTTTAGTCGTGGGACGTCTGGATCTGAAGTTCTCAGAGGAACAAGCTGCTCAGCTGCAGCTGCTGGAGACGTCCTGCCCTCTGTCTCTGAAGAGCGTCGCTCAGTCTCTGATATTAAAGTGAAACTGTTTTATTCAGAGTTTCTCCTGGTTTTAATCCCCTGGTGTGTTTGTTGTGGAGAGGAGGACGCCTCTGTGGATCGTTCAGCTGCTGGTAGAAACCTCACAGGTCAGGGTTAGGGTCTCGGTCCGGTCCCAGACGAACTCTGACAACGCCCTGAGTCCAAGCCCTGAACACTGAGCTGCCAGCAGAGGGCGCTCCTCTCCAGATAACCCCCCCCCCTCTGGATCAGACTGCTGATGTGCAGTTAACTCCAACTAATGTGAACACTTTCATTCAATTCAATTTAGATAGGCTTATTGTCTGGATGTGCTTCTGTGTGTGTGTGTGTGCTTCCTTTATTCATATCAGATGAGCGGTAGGATATCTCAGAGTGTGTGTGTGTGTGTGTGTGTGTGTGTGTGTGTGTGTGTGTGTGTGTGTTGGCTAAACTGTGCAAAAGGCTTTCGTTTGTGACGCACCAGGCTTCATCTTCAATTGAGTTTTATGAGAAGGAGCCACAGGGGAGCTGGCCCCGGCCCCAGCCGCCCTGCTTCACGCTAATGGTTTCCTTATGGCCTCCCGTCCCCGACACACACACACACACACACACACACACACACACAACACACACACACACACACACACACACACATCACTGCAGCGAGGGGTGGTGGAGCCACTCGGAGACAGAGAAACCCCATTTCCTGATTCTAAACATGTACAGACTCTGGAAGGAGTGAGCACACGTGTACGTCCCTGTATGTGCATGTGTCCTGTGACAGGCTTCATTCAGCGTGTGTGTGTGTGTGTGTGTGTGTGTGTGTGTGTGTGAGTTAGGAGAAACTGCTATGTCTGTTATGTTTGTTTTAGCACGCCCCTGAACGCAGCATCATTATATTCGGGTACGGTTACACAAGTAAGTAAGCGCCTATAAGAAGATGTATTTGCGTGTGTGTACAGTGTATATATATACGTGTGTGTGTGTGTGTGTGTGTGTGTGTGTGTGTGTGTGTGTGTGTGTGTGTGTGTGTGTGTGTGTGAGATAGTTTCCCTGATTTCCCCGGAAAG
>NC_079374.1:1295211-1405211 GCF_021018895.1 Seriola aureovittata | reverse complement strand
GCTCCGGCCGACCACAGCAGAGAAGAATGTTGTTCTACCGCTGTCTTTGTCTTGGTCTTGCCAAGTAAATGAAAGCAAATAAGAAAACAAAGTTATAGTGAGTGAGGCTGACTGTAAACAGATTATCATTAGAGAGGCGGGGGTGTGTGTTTACCTTGATGTCTATGGGGTGTGTCTCGGTGGGGCAGAGCAGTTTGCGGCGAGCGTTGCCACCTTGGTTTATTGTCCAGTATCCCGTCATCTTCACCTCGGGCAGCGGCAACCTAAAGGTGAAGGTCACATGGTGACAGCCGCCTGGTGAGACCTCAACAAGCTCAACACACTGAAATCTGAATTCACTATATGAACATCAGTGTTTTTGTGTGGTTGTCTTCTTAAAAGTGAAGCTTCCTGCTGCTTCCTGAAGTGACGTCACTGTTTCACATTCTGTTGTATTAAAATGAACTGGTGTCATTAGGGGATCAACATGGCCGCCACAGCAAGGTTTCAGATTGAGATTATTTTGATCCCAATGTCTCTTTATACGGGTAAAACCAATACATGCGTGACGAGTGTCTATACGTGTGTGTGTTTGCCTGTGTGAGTCCAGATGTTCACTGGTCTTCCCATGAATCACAGCTGGATTACAGCCACAGTCTTATTGGCTGCAGGTGGGAATGAAAGATGCAACACAACCACAAAACAGAGAGATTCCAGGAGGATAAAACGATCGGACGATGGATCGTCCTCCAACCATAAATATTTCTATGAATGGAAAAGCGGCGAGACACATAAGAGAAACTGTTTCTTGTTTCCCATGTCCAAAATTGGAAATCAAGAGGCAAAATATTTGCTTTTATGTATACAAGATGTTGTGGGCAACGCAGCGAGTCCGATATATAAACAGTTCAAGATGCACTTTAAATCACTGAGATACAAAGAGCCAGTGAGCTCAGATGGTGCAAGTGCAGACATAATGGAAGAGATAATCTATACGATCAGTTATGTGACTGTTCAAGGAAAATACTCGTTTCTGCTCTGCTCCGTTCTCAAGACTTGACTTGAGATGTTTATGAAACTGAATTTATGAATGTGATAAGTCAAAATAAAACCACAGGAGACAGAAGAAACAAATATTTTCCTTTATTTAAAAGCCAAAGCTGCACATGATGAGAACACGTAGTGGGAATTAGAAGCTTATCTTTCCCTTATAGGAAAGCTGAGGTAATGTGAGTGAAGTCAACAGCCATTAATTTAACACTTGAAGCAGCGAGGAGACTTCATGGAAGCCTCATGGAAGTTTAGTCTAGTCTGAAACCGGTCGACCTCAAGCATGTCAGGACGTCATTCAAGTTACAAATTCTCTACAATCAGTAAAGGATGTGTAAAAGGTTCAGTCTGAGCAACAGCAGCTCCACACGGGTTCTCCACACAGAGGTTACAGTTCTACCCAGAACCCCTGCGCTCTCAGGAGCCGCTCCCTGAAGCTGCTGGCAGTAACGTCAAGAACCATTCACACAAAGAAGCCACTTCACAAGAACAAGTCTGGAACCTTCGGAGGGTGAAAAAATGTAAATCATGTGTTTTGTTTGTTAGCTTTAATTTCTAAAATAAGGATCGTCATTTTTATCTTCTATAATTCTATAAAGAAAAATCAACTTAATTCTGCAAAAAATGAAGCTTCATTTTGTTTTTGTGATGGTTGATTAAGTGCTTGTCACATACTATCTTATCTTTACAACGTTTGTTGAGATAACGCTGAAGCAAATACAACTTCTGATACAATTAAAATCCCTGCAGGGGCCGGCTGCACAAAACCGTTTTCTCCTTAAGACACTTGAGGTTTAATTCCTCCTCAGCTGAGGGAGGTACTTAAGGGTGCACTGAATCTCTTAAGAGGTTTCCTTAGTTAAGGAAAAACTTAGTCAATTACAGCAGTAACAGAGAGATGCTACAGTGGTAAAGTTGTACTGTTTCCATGGAGACCATATGTTTGGACATTAGCCTGTGATACCTGTTATCATTAAAGGAGTGAGTAATGTAGAGTCAGGGTTCTGGTTAAACTTGGTCGTGCTGCAGTTTAGACGGAGTCGGAGGTGCCGCAGGTTTTATCCGTAGTTTGGTTGCTAAGATACGGAAGCTGAGGCCAAATATTTTTATTATCTTGTTATCTCGAGATGACGAAGCTCGTTATCCCGAGGTAACGAGATATTATCGGGAGGAAACGATTTGGACTGAACCTCTACCACTACGTCTCGAGTAACACGCAGTCCAGATAATCTGCACCTCTCGTGCATCATTCGGTAACCATGACGACCATGTGATTGAAATAATCCATCCAATAATCCAATGACAATGAGATAAAAATATATTTGCGAGTATGTCCTTTCTCAGCTTCCGTACTAAGGTGTTCTGTGCAACAGTTTAACTTTAACTTTGTAAGACCAAGACACTGAAATACTTTAGTGAAGGTTTAAAGGAAACCTGAGGGAGAAAACTTAAGTGCTGCCGTTTTTCCATCTTAAGGAAAATCTTAACCTAAGGCGTTTTGTTTTGTGAGACCGGCCCCTGATAACAGACGGTCGCTGCCGCACAAATCACGTTACGGCGCTTTAACACGATTAAACCGAACGCTCTGATTGATTCCAGTGTAACTCTGAACCAAGAAAAATGTCTCTCCAATGATTCTACTTCGTATTCTGTGACGTGTGTCTGTATGAGCCTTTAGAGTGTGTGTGTGTGTGTGTGTGTGTGTGTGTGTGTGTGTGTGTGTGTGTGTGTGTGGTCCTAGCATCTTCCTAGCAGCCTTACTCCTTAGCCAGCTTGACAGAGCTGGGCTTGGCTCCGATGGGAATCCCGTGCTTGTGCAGAGCTTCGATCAGAACCTCCCTCGTGTCTTTGTTGTACGAGTCGAAGTCGAAGACGTTTCTCACCACGTTGGCCAAACCCTCGCCTGGGAATTTCTGTTGGGAGGGAAAGAGGGACGGGAGAAAGAGGGGTGGGGAAAGAGGGGGAAGATGGAGGGAAGAGGGTCAGAATGTTAATATGATTCGCAGTTCGTCAACAGGTGAGTCAGGTGACATCTGGACGGTAACTCGTCTTCAGACTCTGACCACAACACTGACACCAGCCTTCTCTCTCCTGCTGAGGCTGCTGCAGCATGTGTTATTGTGTCTGTGATAATATTAGAGAGATACTGAGTTATAGTGTCTCAATACATACAACCTGTGGTCTACAGTTACTATGACGATACGCTGGTAAACAGGCGCAGAGAGGCAGAGAGAGGGAGAGATATCTTTCATAACGTCTGAAGATGAAAACCACCTTCGTGGTCCACCAGTGGGTCCCGGCCCACAGGTTGGGAACCACAGGTCTAAATGAAAGATTATGAAATCTCATGTGGGTGAGAGGCTTTTTAAAGAGCTGTTTTCATTTTTAAAAAGACACAATGCTCGTAATGACTTCACGGCCCCTGATCCTGGGGCCATTATCAGACCCATAATTGCACTTTAACACCTAAATATTACAATGAACTGACACTGTTAAATTCTATAAATTGATGCAAAAATCGATAACAGCCTCACCCCAGCTGGTATTGATCTGAGCCCCCAGATACCACAGAGGTGCATTTACGACCAGATGTGAAGTGGTAATTAAGGGCGAACGTCGGCTCCTGCCTCGAACAGGACAATTCAGACTTCGACTGAATTGTCCTGCACCTGTCCCGCTCCTCCACACGTCAATACTGCTGGTGATTAATGTCCGGAGTGGGTGGCCAGTGGGGAAATCAAACATAAGAGCTCCTCCCTGTGCACCGGGTTATTGATCTAGCTCCAATCGTAATCTCACTCTTCTCTGAGAACCTGACGTTATTTCTTCTTTCTCTAAAGAACCACAGAACCCGAGGAAGGCACGAGACGACACAACCACGACATCTAAACACCTTCAAAATAAGAGAGAAGAGTGTGTTCATGTAGACAGCCTGTGCCACACCGTTCATCTGGAAACGAACCAAGAAGAACGGTACTACTACTTTTATCGATACTGCTTATGGATCCGGTTCTTTAACGGTACATGAACAAATAAAGACCAGCATTAACATGCTGCTTTATTTTCTCATACGAACTCGATTAGCATTCTTGAGTAACAAATTCAACAGCGGTGAACTAATCACTATTATAGAACGATTTTGAAACGATGGAAATGTAAAATAAATGTAATACACAATGATTCACTACAGGACTTTTCTTTGACAGTATTTTCACAGTGCAGTAGTTCACCCCCCCCAGTGTGTGTTGAGGCAGGAGGACACTCTCCTGCATTATTGAAGCATGTCGTGCTGCAGGATTAAGGACACAGCCTCTTTATAAATCATTGATAAAAAATAGTCTGAGATCAAATCTGAGAAAAGTGTTACGTCACATGAGTTCCTCTCACCTGCAGGTGTTTGACGATGTTGACCACCTCTCGGGTGGAGTAGGGGTAGGTGATGGTGCCCTGGTCGGCCATGGACCGCAGCTCTCCGAAGGCGGCCACCAGTTTCTGCAGCGTGGCTTCGGGAACGTCGGGGCCGTACTGTTTGAGCATCGCCAGCTCGGCCTGGGGCTTCGGGTTGTCCACGGCGTGGCAGCTGAAGATGTCACCTGTAAACACACCCACATGATTCTACCTGTGCAGTGATGAGACTTTACTGGACTCTGCAGCAATAACATCTTCTGAAATAGTCTTTTAAAGACTCCAGTTAACTCAGAGCTTTGCTGCTGGACTTTTCACTGAAACAAGGAAGAGGCATCGATTCACCCCGGGTTCATCTTCACTCCACCGGCTCCCAGTATCTTTTAGAGTAGATGTTAATGTTCTTTTAATTGTTTTTGTGGCTCACATTGCCGATTATCTGTTGTTTTATAATCCTTCACAAGCTCTCAGATTCTCTACTGTCAGGCTTTTAAATACACACAACTTCACGCACAAGAAAAGTAGTTTTCCTCTTTTTTAAAGTTATTTTTTTGGGCTTTTGTGCCTTTAATGGACAGGACAGTAGAGACAGGAAATGGGGAGGCAGAGAGGGGGAATGACATGCAGCAAAGGGCCGTCCGACGCAGGAGTCGAACCAGGGCCGAGGACACATGGGGCGCCTGCTCAACCCCCTGAGCTACACGACGCCCCTAGTTTTTCTCTTTTTAATTCAGAAGGAGACGGAACAGTTCAGCTCATCTGACAGCAACCGTCTCATTTACAATGTCCAATCCTGATTTATCTAAATTGCTTGGTTATTTTTTATCATTATCATTATTTACTGATCTATTTTTCCTTGGACAGGACAGTGAAGAGTGGCGGGAAACGGGGCAGAGAAAAGGTGAGAGAAGGAGCTTATTAAATGAAGAAGGAGAGTGTTCCTCTGTGGAAGGACGTGTGCGTGTGTTTGTACCTAGAGCTCCAAAGAAGTCGTTTCCCAGGAAAGGAAAGCCCGGTCTGTTAGCCAGCACCAGCATCCTGAAGTCTGGATGCATGACGATGGCGTTGGGTCTGCTCTTGGCTTCACGTGGATCTTTGGAGGAGAGACAGTCGCAGTTAACTCATGACACATCACAGCGGCAGCCTCACTTCGTGTTTCTGCCTCTACCTTCTCTTTAGCTCGTCATGTTTTGACTTGCTTTGTGTCACCGAGTCTCTGATTGCATCAGGAGCTCTCAGAGTTTGTGTTTATGAAGTCTCGAGGTCGTGTTTGCATTCCTCTGGGAGGAAGAGCCTCTCAGGAATAGAGAAAGCCGTCAGCTGCTGGTGTGATTACGTGTGAGAATCCACTGGTACCTGTCCATAAAGGCTTTTATCCTAAGCCTCCTTTAGTGTCCTGCATCTGATGTTTTACACGTGTCCGTCTTCCAGGACACCCAATCCTCAGCTCATCCGTTTAATGGTCCCGCTTGTGTCTGCTCGCTGCATCTGGGACGTGTCTGCTGTCAAGGTGTTAAACCCTCTGTGTGTGTGTGTGTGTGTGTGTGTGTGTGTGTGTGTGTGTACCTGAGATGATCCTGCGTCCGTCGGCCAGGATCATTTCTCCGCTCTCCACCAGTGTTTTGAGGATGCAGGTGACGTTTGTTGGAGCTTTATCGGCCTCATCAATCACCAGTATGTGACCCAGTTTCACTGCTTTCACCTGTGCGCACACACACACACACACACACACACACACACACACACACACACACACACACACACACACACACTCTGTTTAAATGTATGATAACAGTGAGTGTTCATTGGTTAGACAGGAGAAACAGCGTTCAGAGATAGTCACAGACGTGACGCTGGACGTGACGCAGACTGAACGTCTGACAGTCGGACTTCTTTGTAAATACGCTGCGTTCCCACATCTCAGCAGGTCGCTCTGTGAGTCTGTTATTATAACTGCTACAAAGAATGAGCAAAAATATGTAAATAGATTCCACTTCCCTCAAACTGGAATTTCCCTTGAAAAGGTCCTACATACACACTGTGCACCATCACAGGTGTTTTCACTTAGTTTGATTAATTAGGCCACAGGACGTGTGTGTGTGTGTGTGTGTGTGTGTGTCTGTGTGTGTGTAACATGACTGGAGCCCTGTTCAATCCTATACAAACTGTCAGAGCTGTTGTGTGTGTGTTCTACAGTTTCCTCTGTCTTTGGGTCGGTGTGCGTCATGTGACACTGAAACACCAGGTGTGGCCACTGCACTAACATGTAGTTATTTCTTCTTCCTTGGTGTGTGCAGAGTGTTGCTCGTCTATATCCTCCTCCCTGTCACACAGATCTTTCACCTCATGTGAATCTCTTCATAACTCTGTCCACCTCTGAGCAGCTGTGTGTGTGTGTGTGTGTGTGTGTGTGTGTGTGTGAGATTAACTGACCAGAGGTGAGTCCTCATACGTGATGATGCCATCTCGGACTGAGGGCTGCAGGGTCAGAGTCTGGACAGTCGTATCTCTGTGGGGGGGTGAAACAATGAGGTGAAACTGTGAATGTTCAGTTATAATAACTCAAATTCAACTTTTGCTTTCATTTATTTAGAGTTTAAAAATAATCTAAATGAACACACACACACCACACACACACACACACACACACCACACACACACACACAGACACAGACACAGGCCAGAAAACAAAACATAAGCATCTCCCCAACAACTTTGATTCCCTGTGGCTCCTGAAATGATCACTCCCTCTTTCTCTGAACATCTCCCACCTACCAGCCCCCCCCCCCCGTCTCTCCTCGATATCCCACAGTGTGACCCAGGAGCTGTCCTAGTTTCCCTCCATCTCTGCTGCTTTTCTGAGCCACATCTCTGTAGGTTTTCAGTAACGGCTCCCAAAAGCCACATGCACAGATCCTCCTGCCTCGGCCCCGCTCTAATATTAGCTAACCAGGCCACATCCACCCTCAGCTCCACTTCGACTTTCACAGGACTTTGACATTTTTTACATCAGTTCTTCGGGTTTGCCCAAGTGATGACTTTTACTGGCGTTCTGTTTGCTGCCGATCTCCCATCAGAGTCGTTGACACGCAAAACATCGCCTCCTTATTAGTGCAGGGATCGATACGAGGCCCGTCTCTGCCTCCGATTGATCTGAGCCACGTTCAATAGTAAGGCTCATTTCACACCACGCTGTGCACGAGCAGCTCTCTGACCTAATTTTCCCGAAGTGTGATGGTGTTGAGTATTTATAGAAGCAGTGAACCCGACTTAACAAGGACTTCTTCAAAAATGCTTCTTCTTTAGTATGGGCATGTGAGGTCCTTGTTCTGGTGAAGGATGGCCTAATTTACTGAGGACCAGAATCGTTTTTTAATACCCTTAGATGGAAAGGATAAAGCTGGTGGGGGGTGGGGGTGGGTGACGGGGTGGGTGACGGGGTGGGTGGGTAAGAAAATGAATTGAAAATTAAAAATATATTAATACTGGGAAAGTATCAAAGCCCCAGTCCACAGTCCACAGAGAAATGCACACAGCCTGTATTCAGAACCTGGGGCCAGCTGCACAAAACACCTCAAGTTTCATCCTTAATGTTTCCTTAATGTTCACTTAAGTATTAATGGTTTTCTCCTTATCTTAGTCCTATACTTAAGGAATCACTTGAAGCAACTTAAACCGTTGCACAAAGCACTGAATGTAAAATCTCTTTCCCTGCTGCAAATGCCTTAACTTTTCTCCTTAACTATGGAAGCCTTTTAATAGATTCTGTGCAACACCCTTAAGAAACTCCCTCAGCTAAGGAGAAATTAAACATTAAGTGCCATTACTTAAATTGAAAACTTAAAGTGTTTTGTGCAACTGGCATCAGAGTCTTAAAACCAGCCGTCAGGACTTCTGGAACTTTGTGATGTCACAACAAAGCAGTCACCAAGCCCCGCCCACCTGGACCCACCATCCAAACCTTGCAGGATTTGGTTTCTCTGAGTGTTTTTACCTGAAATCTGCTGTATTTTTATTGGATAACTCAGAAAACAGTGAGCCAATCAGAAGAGAGCCTCCTCTCTTCTGATTGGCTCACCGACCTGTTGTTACTAGAGCTGCAGAGAGAAGCCTGAGAGAGGAGATGTAAAACTACACTGAGATGGTTTTTATATCTTCTGATGGATCAACACTTCAAATAAAACACAGAAGAAGAAGAAACATGGAGCTTTAAACACAAAAATAATCAAACATCCATCGACTGATGATTGATTATGAACTTTTGATCTATTCTGCAGCTGGTGACTCATACATGAATACATAAGATGGATTTTCTCATGAGCTGTCTGAGTGAAGCTGAACTGAAAAGAGTTTGGAAGAAGATTGTCAGAGAAAGTCTGAGACGCTGATGAAGAATGGAAAAAGTCTGTCAGAAGATTTTCTGTTTAACAGAAGTAGGTACATGATACTCTACTGCAGCGTCTGGAGAGGATCAAAAGGCTGAAACAGGATTATAGAAGAGAACCAAGCCCCCAGTGACTGACGGTTCTCCCGAATCTGACTCATTTTTTCTGGCTCTGGGTGAAGAGGGAATGTGACACGTTCAGTGGAGACGTGTTGACTGTCCTCACCTGTGGAGCTGCAGGTATTCTCTGGGCCTGTTCAGCAGGTGCAGGAACCGGTCCACTATCTTATTCTTCCCCACGCCCTGTGGAAGGATTGAAAACAAGACATGCAGTGAGATAAAGAAATGAATCTTTCTGTTTCAGTAAAGACAGATAAAGAGGTGTGTGTTGCCTCTGACAGCGAGAGCCGAGAGCGGCCCTTAGTTTGGACGGTTCTGCGTTCTGACAGGGGCCGTTCTCTGGGACTCCCACTGGCTTCCTGCGGAGCCTGCCTCTCCCGGATGTGCCGCTGAGTCTCTGGGCCGGATCGTCAGACGTCCAGTAAACTGCTCTGACAGCTCCTAATGCCTCAGCGTCAGGCACTCTGATTTGCAAATAGCTTCTCTCCCACTCGAGTCTCTCACAAACAAACACACACAGAGAACCACCTCTGGGCTGCAGTACACCATGTCCACTTTCACTCCCTCCTCCTCCTCCTCTTCCTCCTCCTCCAGGAGCAGACTAGGGGGCACAGAGTGTCCCTGGGGAAGTGCTACACACTCCCTTGTGCCCACAGAGTTGGGAGGGTGACATGAGGGTGCAGGGAGCCTGTTTCATAACTGGTCCCACCAGGCTGAAGCAGGGCCGACGTGTGTGACCTACTTCACAGTGAGACGGTGAACAAAACTGGATCTCTGTGGACGTGTCACTCACCTGGTTTCCCACCAGGAGGAGGTGCTCCCCTAACAGGAAGTCTTTCAGCATGTCCTCCATCACCATCATGTGCTGCAGAGACATTAAAACAAACACTCAACAAGTTGTGAATGTGACTGATTGAACCCACATGGACATTTTCACATAGAAGTAAAAGTATTGTGGTCCCTGTTTGAAGATAAAATTCAGCTGCTTCCTCCTCCCCTCTGCTCCCAATGCTTTTCACAACTGTGCTTCTACTCTAAAGACAGAAAGCAGGTCATTCCAAAAGTAGGGCATCCTCCTCGCTCTCATCCTGTCTCACCCTCGTCCACTCTTATTTCAGTGTCTCCAGTACAAGCAGGCAGAAGAAAAAAAAGAGGGCAGAATGAGGACAGGGAGAAAGAGAGTGGGAAAGAGCTAAATCTGGGTCACATGGCGTCATCGGTGTGGCCAGAGGATGTCAGAAGTGTCGTTTCCTCAGCCGGTCTCTCCCTTGGCACGCTGAGGTTCGGACGCACCGGGCCACGGCGGCCAATAGGATCAGACACAGGACGTCAAAGTAAACAACAAGTGGTATAGAGATGTTTCACCTCGTAGAATCAAAAATCTACTGGTGCTTCTACAGCAGTGTCAGTAAACATGATTCTGACACTAATATGTGGCATGTACAGACACACAGCAGCTAGCAGGACAAAGGTATATCATTCCCAAGCAAGCGTTAGCACGAGCTCCGCTAACAAGAAGAAGAAGAAGAAGAAGAAGAAGAAGCAGCAGCAGCAGCAGCAACAAAGAGGCTGTGGGTGCGTTTCCACAGCCTAACTCTCTGTTTGCTTATCGTCGACATCAAACCTGTGTAGACGCCAAGAGGAATAGCTGCTGCGATGCTAATGGGGATCTAAACAAACAAACAAACAAACAAGCTCAGCCAATGGTGCGCTGCACATGTGCAGCCACAAACGATGGTTTCAGAGCACAGTGCTGCCAATGTTGCGTTCTGTCTGAAAGTCCCAACAACTTCCTGAACGAGGTTTTGGGCATGAAGTCCACTTCACTGCACCAAAAGCATTCAGTGAATTCACGTGTTTTCCTGCCGGACACACGAAGGCACGAATACAGTGCAGAATTAAAGTTTCATTGCTTTCTCATCCACTAAAATTCAGGTCAGTTACAGCGGACAGACTTTCCTGCCAGGTCAGGACTTAGATTATATCTGTGAGACTCCACTGTATCTAACAAGGAACCAGGCCTCAGGAAATATCAGCTAATACCAGAACTAAAAGCAAAATCCTTCATAATGAAATAAAGTCACACACTGCAACAAGGACACAGGGATATTAATAATAACAAGAAACAAAAGCAGGGATCAGAGTTGGCATTTCATTGATCTCATTTGAATGAACACTGCTGTGAATATTGTGCAGTGACGAGTACACAGACTGATCTTTCTCAGTTTGGGAGAAAAAAACAAAACAATGGATTATTCTTTATTGTTTCTAATCCGGCTTTTGCCCTTTTGTGATGAAATGTAGGTCATGCCCTGGAAATGAATGTCTTCTCTTACAACCACACGGAGGTTTGGTAAAATGTCTTAGGTTTGGTTTGGACTGACGTGAATCCCACTATGTATATTTGGCTGCGGGCCGGTGTGTAATTACCTGGGGGTTGTCATAGAAGAGAACGTCTGGAACCTTCATTTTCTCGCTGGGGCTGTAGACGGGAGCGGACACGTTGCCGATAGTCAGCACACCATCTTTTACCATACCTGCAGAAACACAGTCTGTGAGTCGCTTCCTCAGGGGAAGCTACAGATGTTCCTTATACGGCTACCAACATCTGGCCTTCCAGTCTGCAGATTTATAGTAATATAATAATACAAATAACACACCTGAAGCAGTATAATTATAATTAAAGGTTCTGTAAACAATCATCACTGACACTAGATGCAGCTTATAGGATTCCCCTCTCAGTAAATCCACACCAGTATCAGCTCCACGGTCGGACTGGGACAGGAATTCAGCCTTGGACTGATCCACTGGGACAGGCCGCATGAATGACACTGATGGAGCTGACAATGACACTGATAGAGCTGGTAATGACACTGATGGAGCTGACAATGACACTGATAGAGCTGGTAATGACACTGGTGGGGCTGACAATGACACTGATGGAGCTGGTAATGGGACTGGTGGAGCTGGTAATGACATTGATGGAGCATGAAAGACTATGAATGTTTTGGCGGTCCACCGGCCGACCAGGATCTGAGCCGGTAGCCCTCAGTCCAGTCCACCTGTGTTCTGCTCTTGTCTCTTTCTTTGTCTGAGGCCTTTTCAGATGAAAACATGGCTTCTTCTTCAGTGGAGGAAGTTCTGGAGGGTCGGTTTCACCGAAACGCTGCACATTGCGCTATGCAGTGGGCGCTGCCTGTGTGGGGTTTATCAGGAGGGACTCACATGCACTAACACGCATGTGCGAACAGACCAGCAACCAAAACAACTTACAACAGAGAAATTCAGATTATAACAAACACAAAGGGGGTGTGGCTTCATTCTCTGCTCAGGACGCAATTACCCCGCTATATCTTTACATAGTAAATAGTTGTTTGCTGCTGTATTGTTGTTTAAAATGTCGTTTACAGAACCTTTAAGAATAAAGTGGCTTTAGTCTGTTGTTTTAATATTTTTTAGTTACACAACTTTCTTTTTTTTGCCATTTGTCAGGCTGCAAACAAACATTGGGCAGTGGTAATAAATCTGATCGAGACAGGTGACTGGAACTCACAGCTGTAATCTCGAGTGTGTTCAGCCGGGTCTGGAGCTTCCTGTATGGAGCAGCTGGCGAGGCTTTTTTCAAGAGAGGCACGAGCCAGGCTGGGAAGGAACCTGCAACACACATGAACACAAATCACCACTGCTGCACACAATCATAGAGGTTTAAAAAAAACATTTCACAGTGAATCACAACCCAGATGTGTGTGTGTGTGTGTGTGTGTGTGTGTGTGTGTGTGTGTGTGTGTGTGTGTGTACCTAGAGAGACAAGCTTTATTGACAGCGTGGGCGATGCTCTCCTCGGGGTACAGAGAGAGACGGCGACAGATCCTCAACAGCTGTCTGGTGGAGAGAGAGGAGGCCAGAGACTGTGCCTGGAGAGACACACACACACACACACACAAAACAAAACTCACAAATAAATGACTTAGATCACACACATGTAAACAAACTGGTAAGCTAACACACACACACACACACACACACTTACGGTGGCGTCGTTTGTCTTGCGGAGACTGTGTGTGAGGTGCAGGAGCTGCTCTGCTGCTTCCTCTGGGACGTCAGGAGTCTAAGAAACAAGAGACAAAGAAGACTGATGAAGAGGACGGTATGCAGATGAGGACAGAAGTGGATTTAAGCTACAAGAATCTTCATCTAGAATTACTTTTGTTTCCAAATTACGTTTCCAGTTTGAGCTCGAAATAATAAACACCTGTTAGCTGAATAAACACCTCCTTAAAACAGCTTCAACACAGACTGAACATTAATAACTTCATGATGGAGAATTTTATAACATTAGTAAGATGTAACCTAAAGCTAAAGTTAGAAACTAGCCAACACTAGCTAAACTGTAACTTAAAGCTAGAGTTAAAAAACTACCTAACATTAATTAGCTAAACTGTGACCTAAGGCTAAAGTTAGAAACTAGCCAACACTAGCTAAACTGTAACTTAAAGCTAGAGTTAAAAAACTACCTAACATTAATTAGCTAAACTGTGACTTAAGGCTAAAGTTAGAAACTGGCTAATATTAATTAGCTAAACTATGACTTAAGGCTAAAGTTAGAAACTAGCCAACACTAGCTAAACTGTAACTTAAAGCTAGAGTTAAAAAACTACCTAACATTAATTAGCTAAACTGTGACTTAAGGCTAAAGTTAGAAAACTGGATAACACTAGCTAAACTGTGAGTTAAAGCTAAAGTTAGAAACTAGCTAACACTAGCTAAACTGTAACTTAAAGCTAGAGTAAGAAACTACCTAACATTAATTAGCTAAACTGTGACTTAAGGCTAAAGTTAGAAACTGGCTCACACTAGCTAAACTGTGACTTAAAGCTAAAGTTAGAAACTAGCTAATATTAATTAGCTAAACTATGACTTAAGGCTAAAGTTTGATACTAGCTAACATTAGTAAACACTAACTTAAAGCTAAAGTTAGAAACTAGCTAATATTAATTAGCTAAACTATGACTTAAGGCTAAAGTTAGAAACTAGCTAATATTAATTAGCTAAACTATGACTTAAGGCTAAAGTTAGAAACTAGCTAGTATTAATTAGCTAAACTGTAACTTGAGGTTAAAGTTAGAAACTAGCTAACATTAGCGTCTATCCGTAGATACAGAGTCTAATTCAGAAACTCCGGTGATAAGAAACGGCATTAAACAAGCTACATAGTTAGCTACTTCTACTTACGTTTACCTACAGTGTCTCAATTTGTTTGTGCAACGCACACGAGCAGAGATGCTAGCTACTGATGGAGTGGGACAGGTGGACAAGCTAATCAAGGTTAAAGAATGGTACGGTCCACTTTAGGGGTGTCTGTTAGATTCTTCCAGGTATGAATATGGGGAAATATGTTGTAATATTTTACAAGTAAGAAGGATTTAAAAATGTTTCAACCTCCTCAACTGTTGGTTTTTTTAAATCTTGTTTTAGCTCTTCTGGTTCTTAAAACCTCTTAATGATCAACACAGCAGAAGAGGAAAATGCTGTTTGTCAGTTGTGTATGGAGGAGTTGTGTCTCAGTGTGTGTGTGTGTGTGTGTGTGTGTGTGTGTGTGTGTGTGTGTGTCTCACCAGTCCCTGTATGAGGCCCATCTCCTCTGCTTTGGCCAGCGGGGTGACGGTGTGGTACAGGAACATAGTGAGCAGCTCCGGGCCCAACCACTGCTGACCTCTGCTGCTGCTGGTACTGGCCCCAACAACAGGGGGCTCGGCCAGGGCCAGCACCCTGAAGGACGGGTGGATGGGGAAGATGGACCTGAAAATACACACACACACACACACACACACACACACACACACACACCAAGACAACAGTTACACTCCAGCAGTGGAAGAACATCTGTTTAGCTGTGTTCAAGTAAATGTGGAGTGCAGGTGCACATGGTGTTTGTCAGTGTGTGTGTGTGTGTGTGTGTGTGTGTGGTGTGTGTGTGTGTGTGTGTGTGTGTGTGTGTCCCTCCCAATCTGTGTCAGGGACAGGAGCATGACTTTTGACAGCTGGCTGTGTAATTCTTTGATTCAAGAGGACAGCAAAGTCCATTTCGATCACCCCACAGAGACACCCACACCGCAACAGGCTATATTTACTCTAATGTGGGCGGGAGCAGGCGCTAACCATCATCATCATCATCATCATCATCATCATCATCACTGGGCGAGTGTGTGGGAAGACATTTCATACATGAAGATATCAGAGGCGGGTTATTTTTGGGCTTGACCACACAGTGTATTCCACCATCCATCTAAAAAGTTTGTCTCTCTTGTTCTCACGTTCACTCTCTCCCTGTCTTCCTCTCTCTCTCTCTTCTGTCCCATAACGTCGTCAGCTGCATAAATTTAATTCAAACATTAATATTGTTAAACGAAAATGACCAACCCTGATCCAAATCTGACTGGTAAACAGATATGAAGTCGTGTTCTCCAGGACGTGGGTTCTGTTTGTTGCTATGAGAAGAATCATGAGGCCTGAACGTGCAGCTGATAGATCTGCAGAGATGATGTGATGTAATCACGTCAACATGGAGGAGAACTCTGAGGAACGTTTACAACATGTTGTGGAATGCATGACATGAAGAACTGAGGCTGTTTGAGAACAAAGAAAAAGAATAATAATAACAATAACAATGATACGAAGAAGATTTTATTTGTATAGCACCTTTCAATACAAGTAACAAAGTCAGTCATGAGTCAAAAATCTAAGTGAAAATGTAAATGGAGGTGCGAAATTAAATTAAATTTTACAAAATCAAATACAAACACTGTTTTTTTTTTTTTAAATCAAAATGTGTCTTAAGAAGTGAAGAAGATAAAACTGAACTGTCTGACCTCCTCTGGAGGGTTGGTCCAAACTTTAGGGGCCTGACAGCAAAGGCTCCTAACAACATAGACCTTGGAGTGACCAGCAGTGAACTACCAGAGGATCTCAGCCCGAGTCCTGGATCATAAGGGGTTAAAACCTCAGGAATATAGAGGGGTCACCAAGCCTGACCTTAAAAGTCTTTTTTTTAAATCAATTAGAAAATGAACGGGAAGTCAGTGTCGAGATGCTGGATGAGTTTCTCCAGATCCTGTATGAGAATGTGTTCCTAATAAAGTGCTTAGTAAAAAAACTGAAACCTGTATTGTAATGGACACACACACACACACACACACACACACACACACACACACACACACACACACAATCTGAGCCACAGGAGAGGAGGAAGAGGAAGTGGGTTTATTTCAGCCCAGACGCCCCACCACAAACATCCTTCCTGCCAGTTTAGGTGGGTTTCTAAGCACACAAATGTGCATGTAGACACACACACACACACACACACACACACACACACACACACACACACACACACACACACACATCATGAGTCAAATAGAGGGAACAGTTAAGGTCATCCACTTACTTAAAATGCTTTCTCATAGTTTTCTAAACCACTGTAGAGTGTTGGTGTCTGTTCTCAGATCACGTTTTCCTCCTCACCTCTGCAGACTCCAGCCTTCTTCTCACTTTGGGCTATTTTCAGTCTGAACACCTGGTGAAGCTCCGTCCCTGACAGGAGGCTCAAAGTGAGTCGGATGGTAAGAATGCTGATCCAGAAGATTCAACACAAACCCAGAGCGCTCATCGCTCTCCTCTTCTTTTAGATGACTTTTCTCCCTGTCTTCTTCACCCATCTCTCTCTCACACCTGCAGATCTCCCCACGGTGCGAGGGATGACGACTATCAGCTGTCTATTCTCTCTCTCTCTCTCTCTCTCTCTTCCTGTTATGGGGCTGATGCCGAGTGTTATTATTGTTTTCTTTGAAAAACCAGGGATCACATCTGTCGTGTTCTCACCTTTGACACAAATACAGACTCAGAGATGCTCCTGAAAAACTCCTGACCTTTCCCACACATCACCCACAATCCTGACCTGTTTGTGTGTGTGTGTGTGTGTGTGTGGTGTGTGTGTGTGTGTGTGTGTGTGTGTGTATGTGTATGCGTACCTCTCTTGCAGTTGCTCGTCAGTGAACTGCAGTTGTTCCTTGATTGCCTGGTATCTGTCCCACCTCAGCAGCCTGGTCCCGTCGTACAGATCCAGCTCCCTGTCGTGGAGTAACCTGGGACAGAAAACACAGTGGGATGAGCTGAGGTGTGTGTGTGTGTGTGTGTGTGTGTGTGTGTGTGTGTGTGTGTGTGTGTGTGTGTGTTTACAGAGAGCTACAGCTTCTTCACTTGGAGTACCTGGACAGCACTGCCAAGGTTCCCAGGTTGACCCTGTGTATGCCATCCAGGAGCAGCAGCTTTCCCTCCACGGCAGCAGTAACCAGGGGCGACGGCCTCCACGCGGTGTCTCCGTTAGGGAGGGTGTACCTCTGCTGGAGAAGGTCCCTGGCTGTCATGTCCTGGAAGTCAAAGAGAAAGGAGGAAAGAGAAGCAGGAGAGGGAAAGAAATGGACGTCAAGTGACAGCATTAAGGGAGGCTGAGTGTGCCGGTGTGTTCACTGTCACACGGTGAAACCGGCTCTCCATCAGTCACTAGACTTCCAGTTTTTCTCCACATGATCCGGCCCTGCTGCTAGACTCCATGTCTCCACAGATAACAGTTAATGGCACATTTCTGTTTGGGGGGGGGGGCACTGTCATATTCGCCGTCACGCCACCGTGTCACAGCAGAGACGGAGGGTGGAGGAGGGAAGACAAACGGAGTTGCACAAGTTCCAGGCAGCGATTACTGAGCTGCTAACTGCTCCACAGCAACAAGACAGGGCTCCATGTTTTACACCTGGAGAGAGGAGGTGGAGAGGAGGTGGAGAGAGGAGAGAGGAGGTGTCGTCGTACGAATGGTGGTGAAGAGAAAAATCAGCGTCTTTCTTTAGTAACAACAGTGGATGCTCATAAGTCCGAGCTCCTCTCACATTCAGAACTGGTAAGCGTCATTAAAGGGGCGACTGCTGACAGAGTGTCCCGTCTCCTCACCCACAGAGACAAATCTCCCTCTCCCTGTAACCTACCAACATGGCGGCAGCCTGCCCGGTTCAGAGGTGAGGCTCTCATACCTCAAGCATCACACAAACTTTAAGAGCCTTCCAGTCGACAGCTCCTCGGCTCTTGTTTAAACAGAACAGCCAGTCAAGTCAAGTATCTTTGTCATTGCTAAAAACGAGACAGCACAAAACAAAAATACTGCTAATAATAAATAGATAAATAAAAGTGCAATCATAATGTACATTTAACCTGATACCTGAGTAAACTAACACTCAAAACATCTAGGAAAATAAGAAAACTGCAACACGTGCTGATGTTAGCTAGTTTCTAACTTTAGCCTTAAGCTACAGTTGAGCTAACTAATGTTAGCTAGTTTCTAACTTGCACCTTAAGTGGGGTCATTGAACAATATTAAAAAACATGTGCGTCCATCACCTCACTGCAGCATGTGCCTGCTCTGCTCTGGTTCTCTCTCACCCTGGAGAAAAAGTCGACTCCCCTGATTGTCAGTGTATGATTCACACTCTGTGTTCAGTTAATGAAGCTGCTACTCTGAAACAAAGCAGATTTTTAGAGATTACTATAGGTCAATATTTATGTCCCTCTCTGGCCTCACATGCCACTTTGTTTTCCAAAAATGGGATTTTCAGAGCGGATGAGATGAACTGCCCGGCGAAGGATTCCACAATTCCCGTAGCACAAGTCACCCCTGACCTCGGCCCGTTAAAAATAGCTTCAGCATGATGCATTAATACATAAAGCTTCAGCACACCCGCTTCCTGCACGGTCATCACCCGGCTGACTACATTCCACAGAAACACACACACACACACACACACACACACACACACACACACACACACACACACACACACACAGGAGGTTTTACAAATGTTTACATTGATAGAAAGATATATTTATATTGTAGTGGCTTCTCTGTCAGTGCCAGTCTCTGACCCGAGGTCCAGGTGACTGCACTGTACCTCCCCTGGCCTTACATGTGTGAGATGCAGGGCTGCAACTGACAGATACTTTCATTATTGATTAATCCATTAATTGTTTAGTCCGGAAAATTGTCAAAAAAAAGTGTGTGAAAACAGTTCAACAGCCTGTTTGATAAGATGAAGAAATGCAGCAAATCCTTTCATCTGAGAACCAACATGTTTGGTGTTTGACAAAGCGACGACATTTAATTACATTAATTAAATATTAATTAACACAGTGGCCCTCATTTATCAAACGAACGTACGGCAGAAAACCGTGCGTACGACCATTTCCACGCAAGCTTCGGCATTTATCAATTTGGACGTGAGCGGAAGCTACGATCAGATCTCACGTCAGGTCTGAGCTCGTGTCCGCAAATCTGAGTCTGGATTTGCGTTGCAGAAAATAAATATTAAACAAACCTCAGCATAAACAGTCACATATTAAGAACAGATCAAAACGGATTCTTAAAACGAATAAAACAAGATAAACCACTTTTTTGTACAATAAAACAATATGATGCTAAATAGCCTAACATGACATCTAATTATTGCACATTAAAATTTGAAATAATAATAAATACAAGCAGAAATGTGTGTTTGCAAATTAACTCATGGCAAAATTGTGTAATTGTTTTTTGTTTTTTTCCGATGGGTGTGACACAACTGGAACAACAATTAAACATCTGGTGAGATAATCATTGTTGCACTGTGGTTGGTCAGATGTTTACTCACTCCCTTATTTAAACAGATGCTTTGACAGTTATTAAATCATAACGATGGCAGATTTACTGGTTTTGGAGGAACAATACGCGCGTGTCAGACGTGAGCGCGTTTTCAGAGACCGCAGGGATCTCCAGATTGCTGGGTTTCCAAATTTGGTTGGAGCAATTGATTTCACTCGTGCGTCTGAAGGCACCATCCATGAATGATTACGCATTCATCAATCGCAAAAACTACCACTCTATAAATGTACAGGTGATTTGTGATGCCAAGCTATCACTTTTAAACGTGGTGGGCAGGTGACCGGGACACACACACACACACACACACACACACACACACACACACACACACACACACACACACACACACACACACACACACACACACACACACACACACACACACACACACACACACACACACACACACACGATTCTTTTATTTTTCAAACAGCTGTGTTGGCGCGCGGCTGCAGGAGGCGGCGCTGCAGAGCCAAACTCATCTCCGTCACCCTCTTCCACACAGCGGCTTTATGAGCTCCTGTGATCCCGCTCTTCAGACTGACAAAAAGCACATCCTTATTTTGCGCCACCTCGGATGTCAGGATGTCGATCTCCATCTCTGAAAAGTTTGGTTTTTTGCCAGTAACTCTTCTCTCCATGTTTGACCTTAGTGGGCGGGGCCTCCGAACCAGGAATATTTAAGGGCGTAACATGTTAATGACGATCGATTTCAGCCGCCGCATTTATCAAGAGCCGATCATTCGTACGCTGGGATTGGTCAGATACGAATGTTTCATGAATCACACGTGGATCCTATCGTACGAACAATTCTGCGCTCAGATCTGCGTCTGTTTTCACGCAAGATTGATAAATGAGGGCCAGTGTGAAAGGATGAACTGCAAGTGAAGCTAAAGGAAGTGAAAAAAGAAATATGTCACGGCTCTGTCGGTCAGTCTCTTCCTCACCTGCAGTGGGCGTGGCTACCTCTCCTGGCTGTCCTACACACCTGATGACAACCTGCTCACCTCCTACTGTTCAAGCGCTCCGGCTCGCCCTTCACTCCTCGTCAGATTGCTCAGCCTGCTTCAGTGGCAGCTACTCTCAGGCCTCCTGGTTTCTCTCTCGTGCTCCTGGCTGAATATATGATGCGTACACACACACGTGTACGACGTTTCCCGCACATAATCTGGTCTTTATAAACACACACTGTGTCACACATTCCTTTGACCATGTGAACACGCCGTTTTTCAAAGTTGCAGTGAAGTGAAAATAGAAAATAATCCACGTAATTTAAGATAAAATAAAACGAACTTCACGGAGCTCGCAGTCTATTATAGTCTTATTATCAGTTCTGCTGTTTACGCAGCAAAAACTATTTTACAATTCAATTCAAAAGAAACAATAATATCCTTATTATTTATTGTGAGTCATTGTGCAACTGTTTCATACTGTTTTAATTCTGAGTAATCTCAGTGTCGCAACCTCTGGAGCCTCGTTAAGACTCGTCCCAGTAAATGAAGCTCGGAGTGAAACAGTGACTGAACTAAAGTGAACTGATGATGTTTTTACCTCTTTGGTGAAATTCTTCTTCTTCCTCGTGTTTCTTCTCTGTGTCTGATAACTTGTGGTGGAGACAGTGTTTTTATACAAACTGATTGATTAAGGGAGAGTCTTCATCCAGATATAGATAAATGTGGGAGTGGGAACGAGGCTCGTGCACGTGCACCAAATTTCTCTGAGTGAGATTTACAAAGCAGAAGCGAGTGAACGCACAGCTTTATAATTCTGAAGGAAAGAATGCGTACACATACTTCTGGTTCTGTGCGTTCACATAGTTTTAGTCGTGAATCTCCAGAGTTTTGTGCATCTGGCCCTGGTTTTCTCCTGTGACCTCATTGATCCCTGAAGCCCGACGCCATCTCAATTCACCTCCTCCCCAAACAGCCAGCCGGCCTCCATCCTTGCCCTTCACCACCTTTCAGCTATTCTCCTAATAAATACCAGCTATCCAGCTGAGTCTGGGTCCAAACACTACCTAGACCGTCACATATTACAGTTTATTATTTCATAACTCCGGTCATCAGATGGACAGATGCTCAAAGACATGAGTGTGTCATTAATTAATTGGCAGCTTCAACATAAAAAGGAACTCTCTGTCTATTTACACACTTCTGCATCACATGCTGGTGTTTTACATAATTAATTAAGGCAGATTTCTCTAAACAATTAGAGTCTTTGAAGCGGTTTTTATTACCTGGTAGAGCATGACGGGCTCGATGCTGTAACCCAGCGTCTCGGCAAACTCTCTGGCAAGAACGGACTTTCCACAGCCCTAGATAATACAGAATGATTATGATTGAACCCAGAGATCACACTCTGTGTACATGCGCACTGTACCGTACATGTGTTGTGTGCTACCTTGGCTCCTATCAGACATATGTCCTTAACCATGTGTGACTGCATCATCTCAGACATCAGCTGGGAGTGGCTCGGCGTGCTGATGAAGTTGGGGCTGCTGCTGGGCGGACGAGGTTCCTTGGTTCCCGCCGGGACCTGCAGTTTGATGAGAGAAGAAGAAGAAGAAGAAGAAGAAGAAGAAGAAGAAGAAGATGCAGACACAATCAGGCGCTGGCTTCATCTTCATTTAAGAGCTGTGGAAAAACATTTCCTTTAATAAACCGTGATTCAGAATCATCAGCTTTGTTCTGGGAACTGTATGTTCCAACAACAGTGTTATCAAACAATCCATGAGACAAGCTCCTGATACAGTGTCTGCCAGTCTGTCTGTCTGTGTGTGTGTGTGTGTGTGTGTGTGTGTGTGTGTGTGTGTGTGTGTGTGTGTGTGTGTGTGTGTGTGTGTGTGTGTGTGTGTGTGTGCATGGTCATGGGACAACACACATCCATGTGAAATGTGTGAGTCACTGGTTTTCAGTTGATGATTGGATGAGTACGGTGGCCCAGAGAGCTCAACACTAAGGCTGTGTTGTGTTTTTGTCACGTCTTGTCAAACTGGTGAAGATCAACGACCATGATCTTAAATAGTTAATGCTCCGCCCATCTTGTGTGTCCAGCTGAGTCTCTCGTGGGAGAGTCTTCAATCATTGACAGTGATTTGTGTCATGTTCTATTTCACATGATTTTACATGTATTTTCCCATCACCTCACAGGCTTCAGTCCACATGGTCTGCACACACAGTTTTATACTGTGTACATGTACTGTACCTGAAAGGTGACGTCCTTGTCCGCGACACGTAGCGTGACATCAGCGCGGCCCTCCAGATCCCTCGTCACGGTCACGCTCGTGATGGTGGCGGGTGCCGTCTGGCGACGACCGTCCAGAAGCTCAAATCTCTATGAAACAGAGAAGAAGGTATTTAATCTGAGGCTCAGACTGTAACAACAAACATGCAGATAACATGACTCCACACGCAGACTGGTGGACTTACACTGAGAACACCCTCCACAGCGCTGCGCCCGTCCTTCCCCAGGAGACTGTTGTAGGGGTAGAGTCTCTGGACGAGCTGCTGGGAGGACAGCATGGGGAAGGAGTTCTGCAGAAACACACAAGAGATCAGATCCAAGGCCCAACAGATCCCTCTCCTCCTTCCTGTTCCTCAGAGAGGGACCGTGAAGAGGCTTTACGGTGTCGGGACTCTCACCAGCACGTGGAGGGCGGGGAGCAGGTTGTCCACAGGGAAGTCGGGGAGGCCCAGGTTGGAGGATTCCTGGGAGCACAGCGTGGTGGCCAGAGACAGCAGCTGGGACACCCTGACACAGGACACAGCACAACACTGCGCATCACACTTCAGTCATCTTCAGTCTTTTCATGCAGGTTAGTGCAGCTCAAAAGAAAAAGGACAAATCAAGTCAGAAAGCTGAGACTAAAACAGATTTAAAAAGCTGTAATAACATTAGCAAAGAAGAAGAATATTAATAAGAAAATAACAGATTAAAGAGAACTAGAACCACCTCAACATGTCACATCCCTGTTTATACAGTCATATCAAATATGAACCATTTGACCTTTGACCACCAGAATCTAACATGTTGTTCTTGAGTCCTAGTGGATGTTTTTTGAAGACTGAGGTATTGAGTCCACCAGAACGGGACAGACGAACCTACAACCAGAAAACAAGACGCCTCCGGACACAAGGGCAGAAAATACAATTTACAACATAATCCCAATAAAATAAAGTGACTAATGACTAAAAACTATATTCAATTACAAGAATGAAACGTAACGTTTTGAGTTTCCGTTTGAAAATTTCAGCACTTCCTGCTGCTCTCAGGTCCTGAATCAGCTGACTCTGAATCAAAGTCTTGCTGGCTTGAGGTCAGTCCAAGAGCTTCAGAACCAGTGATTACAATTCCAGATTTGTCCCGGTTGAGCTGTAAAAACTTCAGTGACATTCAGACGTTCATATCTAACGTATGTTTAAAAAGGGAATCAGTTGGTCCTGAACAGAGAGAAGACTCATTAGTGAAACGAGCCTTTTACAGAAAGGTTGAATTTACCTTTCTGCAGCAATGTTTGGTCCTGCTGTGTACAACAGCTCCAACTGGTCCTGAAAGGAAAACCACATGCAGATGAGAAGAGCTGCAGGGGAGGCGACTTGATAAGATCTTATTGATACCAATGTTTTATGGATTCTGCTTATTGATTTGATTCTTTATCGTTTCCTATGGATTTTGTGTTTGGAAAGAAGGAGGCCTGTCCAGGTTTCCAGTGTCAGCATCACGACTGAACTCTGAACGAGTTAGATAACTGCTCTGTAGTGTTCAATCCCCAACTAAAACGTCCCTTCACTGCTCTGCTGACGCTGGGGAACTCGCTGACCGGCGGCGTAGAGCGTCAAACACATATTTAACGGCGTGCTGCGTCCACATGTTTCAGCATGTTGCTGGTGTTTCCACCTTGTTCTTAGTGCCGCACATCGCAGCGTCAGCGTCGCTTTGTGTCAAATGAAAAGGGATGAAAAGAAAAAGGCTTCTTTCTAACTGTGATGTTTCTCTCTGTAACTGTCAGTTATCCACTAAATAAAGAAAGTAGTTCCAGTGAAGTTTGCTCAGTGTGTGTCATGTGGGTTATTCAGGGTGATGAAGTCAGACTGTTACACTGCCTCTGCCTCTCTCTTGCCAAGCCTTTCTCTCATTATTAAATCACGCTGGCGTTGGCGGGGAGCGGTTGGCGTTAGATGATCTGTGAGCTGCTGACCTTGAACGGCAGGTAGTAGACGTCTCTGGCCTGGAAGCGCGAGCGGAGCGGAGGGTCCAGCGGGTTGCCCTTGTACTTGGGAACAGGAAGGCCGAGAGCGATGACCCGGAAGTCCTCACTTACCCGCACAATCTTCCAGCTGTCCAGCTCCTCTTTGGTGTGCTCCTGCAATGCATCAAGGGAAAAAAAACACTCCTTTCTGAAGTATACTGATCTGTTTAACGTTTCACCGACTGTTAGCTACTCACTCATTTTTATTTATTTGTCATTAATTACCTGCTTATTACTATTATTTCTATTTCTTTTCTTTTATCTTTCTTTTATTTTTTTGTCTTTAGTCTGGAAAGCGTTTGGAAGTGGGGAGTTGCTTTTCTCCTCCCGTACATAAAGGTTTAAAAATCACCATTACAACTGTCTATGACGAAGCTGACTCCCTTCATTTTACAGGCCTTACATAACGTTTATATGAACTTATTATAGGGAGGTAGCTGCATGTAACAAGTGCAGACTCTGAATGTCACACAGTATTTATGGCAGGAGCGTTTTCCTCATCTAAACACAGGAGCAGCTCAGTAGGAGTGTGAATCAGTGCTGAGGTGTGAAGATTCAGACAGACACGGCTCCTTAAACCGAGCTAAAGACTGACTTTCTTCACTGTAAACCGTGATACGTTAGATAAGAGATACAGAGGAGGGAAGTCTGTCACCCTCAGCTGCCGTCCTCTTCTTCATGTGTCAGGAGGACGAGCGTGTTTGACCGGTGCGTGCCGCACTGACCTGCAGCAGCTTGTCGTAACGCTCGGCCGACATGAGGAAGCGTCCGTCCTCCAGCTGCATCTCCCTGTTCTCCAGCAGGTTGTTGAGGACGGGCAGGACGTTTCTCTCCGCCTTCTCCAGCCCCTCCAGGACCAGGACTCGACCTTGTGTGGCCGCCCTCACGGCACACTGCGGGGAACAAAGACGCTGGCATCAGGAAAGGTCTCATTTTTAAGGCTGAAGCCGCAATCGGTTCAACCTCAGGTCAAATCTGCGTCTCCATTGTGCAGCACGGCCTCTCACCCTGTGTACATGTTAACAAAGCTAAAAGCATTTCTACAGAGAGCAATCTGACTGTGCATCAGTTCTTCTTGCTGCCCGCTCTCTAATGACTATATGAGCTTGCCATAAAGTCTTTCCTGAGGATGTCCTCAGCTTATTGTGCTCAGAATGTCCTCCATCTACTCCGGCTTCAAAACAGTCTCAGCTGTTTTAGGAAGGCCTATTTTCTACCACTGAATGTGGGACCAAACTTGGTTTAGTTCGTACAGTGTGTGTGTGTGTGTGTGTGTGTGTGTGTGTGTGTGTGTGTGTGTGGACACACATTTCTGCAGAAATCAAAAAGCACATCTGACGTCAAGAGGCAGGAAACTTTAGCTGTCTGGGTGGACCGCAGAGCGAGTGGCCATGTAATTAGGTTAACATGTAAATACGTGGCAGGTTGTGTGGGAAGCAGAGCCATAAAACTATAGCGAGGACCAGATGCTCTATATTTAACTCCTGATCCATTTTCGGCACAAACGCTGTAATCAGATAATTGTTAGAAATGCGAGTGACGCAGGACGGCGAGGGAGACGGGGAAGCACAGACGGCCTCTGTGTTCTGACTGACACTGACGGAGCGGAGGAAACAACATCACATACTGAGAAGAGTCAAGCACAGAACACAGTGTATTTATATATATAAGGTCATTTTCTGTATAATCCTCTGCACTGCATGTCCTCACAATGCTCCTGCAGCCGGTTCACCTCCGTCACAAACACACAGACCTGAACTTGTGTGAAAACTGTGAGATATTTGATTGTCAAACTTCCAGATGTGCAAGTGATGGTGAGCAGCACTTATAAACTGATACACACAAATCATTACAGCTGTGCACTTTGAGGGAAGCTCTTTGAAACACAACTGAGGAACACAACTAGAATCACCTCCTCGTGGTCGTATCCCTCCGCCACTCAGACTAGTTTCAGGTTACATCTCTGTTTATCCTGTTTTTACCTGAGCCGACAGGTGTTCAGGAAGCTTGCTCCACAGGTGAGGAGCGGAGGAAATAAAAGCTGCTTCACCTCGCTTGGTTCTGATTCTTGGAATGAAACCTGTTCCAGACGAACCTCGAGGGGTCTGGATGCTTCACGTGGTACAAGCAGATCAGAGACCACTTAGTGATTTACAGATCAGCAGTAGGATTTTAAAACCCGACCTTTGACACACAGGAAGCCAGAGCAGGGATTTAAGGACTGCTGTGATGTGCTCCACCGTCTTGGTGTTAGTAAATGCATTGATACGTTTTCTGTTTCCTGTCTAAGGCAGAGTAAGTATCAGCTCATGCTCAGCTGTAGTGGAGGTGGAGAGCTCTTTATTACTGTAAAAGAGACTTATATGCAGCGTGGGTTTGAGGTAAGCTGCCTTACATAAGAGCCTGCTAATTGGAGAGAGGTGACTACTGGAGATGTCAGAAATACAACATGCAGGCAATTACATCCATGTGACTGCACCCTTCATACAAACTTGAAAGAGGGAGAGGAGGGGGGTGATGTCTGGACTGAAGGAGGAGAGAAGAAGGAGTGACTGATGGAGGGAGGGGAGGGGGAAGAGAGGGAGCACAGTGACCGACACGTTAAGTCTGAATATAGGGCTCCGAATCAGCACAGGGCCCTGAGGAGTACTTGGACGTTCTAGTTAACACATGCACACACACACACACACACACACACACACACACACACACACACACACACACACACACACACACACACACACACACACACACACACCTCCCACAATACCAAAATACTCTCCAAGTGTAAAAAGCTCTTTTACATGAACCCCCCACGTCTTCAGTCCCTCACATGAAATAAGTGTTGGATACTGTAATGTACTAATAACACCCACAGGCAAACACACACACACACACACACACACACACACACACACACACACATACACATACACACGCACACACACACACACACGCACACACACGCACACATTCCATGAGATTTGAGGAAGACCACAAATAAGCAGTCTCTTCACACCTATTACTGCTGTATCTATTCATGAGCTGTTTCCATGGAAACAATGGACACCTGTTTTTTCATGTTGATGGGGAGGTGGGGGGGGTGAGCCTCGGGGGCTGGGTGGGGGTGGGGCGGTTGTAGCAGGACACAGACGACGCTGTAAGCTGGTAGATACATGACAGTGTGGTCAGAGTTCGGACCACGGCTGTTTGTTTACAGCGTTCTTCTTCTTCTGTGTCCGTCCACGTGTGTCCTCGCAACAAGTGTCATTGATCAGCTGATGATGGGTGTGTGTTATCGCTGCTCACTGGTTCAGGAGCTATTTTCAGTGTGAACACGTTTCCTCGATAGTTAGTTCACATCAATAGATCAGCTCCCTGGAGTAAGGCAGGCTGGTCAAATGAATCACCTCCTCACGGTCGTATCCCTCCGCCATATACTGTGAAAGTATCAAAGCCTCAGTCCACAGAGAAATGCACACAGCCTGTATTCAGAAACTGAGCCTTAAAACCAGCCGTCAGGACTTCTGGAACTTTGTGATGTCACAACAAAGCAGTCACCAAGCTCCGCCCACCTGGACCCACCATCCAAACCTTGCAGGATTTGGTTTCTCTGAGTGTTTTTACCTGAAATCTGCTTTATTTTTATTGGATCACTCAGAAAACAGTCAGCCAATCAGAAGAGAGTCTCAGAGGAACTTCACTTCCTATAAAATAATAAAACCAGTCAGTAAGCTGAGGTTTCCACACTGTGTGCAGCACTTTTGATTCATCCACTGAGGAAATTTACACATTCATAGAAACCACCGTCCTCAGTTCCCACTAACCCACTGAGGAGAGTGGAGTGACGCTCTACAGTAACTGAACTCCCAGTTTCCAGCTTCAGTCTAATTATAAGAAGCTCAAACTAATTAGGCGTGAGTTTTTTTCTCTGTTCCAGAAGACCAGCTTTATGAGTGAAGTCCGCGGGATAAATGTGCTGAGAATAAAACAGGAAAAACTTCTCCCTGTTTCCATGGAGTTGATGTTTGAACTGTTATGCAACCGATTTATTTTTTAACACAGATGAAGCCGTGTGCTAATTAGCCGTGGATAATGACATGACTGAGTAAATGTTAATTATCACAGCTTATCCTCATTTGTCACTGCTGGCTCCTGGAAGCCCAGTGACAGGGTTTAATGGTCTTATGAGGATTTTGTTTTTAGTTTTTTCAACATATACATATAATTGTTTTTCTGCACCCATGAGACAGAAAGTTCTCCTCAGAGAAACCAGCCTTGATAATGACGAACTGCTGGTCTCCATGGTTACCTGACATACAAAGTCAGCAGAGTGTGGGGGTGTACGTTTGCCTAAAGCTTGATCGATCAGAAAGTGGCATGGGAGGGAACAGAGTGAAGGGGGGGGGGGGGGTTAATGGTATTTAATTTAAAATAGAAGAAATAAATAGAGTCTACTCTCCAGGAGTGCTGGAGGTGTCATGATGAAGATGGTACTCTAGTACACATGCTCTGGTCCGCCATACACATCATCATAGAAACTAGAATCACCTCCTCGTGGGCGTATCCCTCCTCCACTCAGACTAGTTCCAGGTCTAACCATAGTCAGAGAAAATATTAAACTTTTGTGTGAAATTTTCTCATAAATTGCTGTGACCAACAAAATCTAATCAATTTGTCCCTGAGTCCAGCTGAACTTTTGAAATGAAACATCTGAAGAAGTTCCTTCAAAGTGTTACTCAGATTTCAGGACGTACAACTAGAAAACAGTATTTCTGCAGCTCTGACGCCGGCGTGAGGAATAAAAATGAGCAGCCTACATATCCCCTTCTCCCCCACTCTGTTTATTCTGGGTGACCTGAATCCAGGTCCTGCTGACTGGGTCCAGACCGTCCTCATGTTAGGACAGAGGCTCTGCACCAGCGTCGTCTCTGTGGCTGTTTGATAAGGTGGAGGAGAATCACTTGAAACGGGGCCGTACCATTCCTATATATCAGGAGTTTAAAGGCGTTTCCAGCTCAGTTAACGGATACATGAAGTTCATTTGGTTGGAATTATAATAATAATATAATAGATCAACGGAGGACGTGATATCCACTCTGCACTATCACTATTACAGCTCTGCCTTCAACACAATCACCTCATCGGAGCCGTCAGTGAAGCTCCGGTCCCAGTCAGAGAAACTGGAGCCTGGACCGTCTGACCAGCAGACCACAGTCGAGCCTCTTCACCTCACTCCTTGAGCATGGGCCGGGCAGAGTCCCCCTTCCACCTCTACCACCTCTTCACCCCTGTGTAAAACTATAAGCTCTTGGGGGATTTACCTGGTCTATGTAGAAGGCCGTCCCTGAGCGGATCTCTCTCCTCTGCTTGAGGTCCGTCTCTGTGGTGTCTCTGGACAGAGCCACGTACTCCACCTCCCGTTTGGTCAACTCCTGCTCAACGACAAGGAAAGACTCGGCTTCACACAGCGTTTCAGGACCAGCTCTCAAAAGTTAAGGGCCAACGTTGTTTCAATATAAAACCAGAGCATTGTACAATCACATTACATGAACTAAATAAACGATGATGATGTAATTCAGGTATCCAGCTGTGAGGGCTGTTAATTCATATGTTCATACACTGACTGCAGAGTTTTCATCATGTAGCTGCTCAGCTAACTTTGTTACATTCACTCATCTCATGCACATTTATGAAAAATGATCATTAAGATCATTTGCCAGAAAAACTTTATGAGTCTAATTAATATTAACACATGGTAAAACTAGAAGAGTCTGTACATGTTCTACACATCTAGAGGAAACATCCATCCAGATAAACTATTGAAATCATATTCAAGGCGGGGTCTGTAATAGTTTTAATATAGTTTTCCAAATACTTCACAGTTCTGCCGTGTGTGTGTGTGTGTGTGTGTGTGTGTGTGTGTGTGTGTGTGTGTGTGTGTGTGTGTGTGTGTGTGTGTGTGTGTGTGTGTGTGTGTGTGTGTGTGTGTACTCACAAGGTACTGCATTGCTATGGATCGTCTCAGGGGTCCTGGAGGACCAATGAGAAACACGTCCTGGCCCAAAAGGTCTTTCTGCATGATCCACCGTAGGTGCTGAGCCACTGTCTGCGGCAGCGAGTCTGAAACTAGAAAGAAATAAAGCTGTAGTAACTTCTGCCTCCGCCTTCCTCTCATTCCACACGTCTCTCAGACAGAAAACTACATACTGTGTTTGACAGGAACGAGTTCTGGGTTCCGGGGTGTTTTGAGTTTGTAGGTGATCTCTCCGATCTTCACTGTGTCACCTGCAAAAAGATGGATGAACAAATACATGAGGGTCTGACAGACTGTGCCAGTCAAAGTCAGGACAGTACATTATCAGATTCTACTGATAACTAACACAGGTGACTAATTGACTGCTTGCTGATGAATAGCTCTGGTTTGTGCCTCTCATGTGACAATCATCTTTAGATTTAGCTTTAACTGCTGTTCTGAAGAAGCTTCTGAATCCCTCTATTGTACTTAGCTGCTTCAGTTTCAGGGTCCTGGTAATAAACACGCTGACTCGCCGTCTCACCATCACTAGTTTTATTAGTTTAAACTTTGCTTTTCCTAGTGTGATGAGTCAAAATGTTGCTGTTAGAAAGGCCAACAACCTTTGTTTACTAAGATGCAACAGTTTCTTAACCCAACAAACATGGCAGCCAAACATATACTTGCTCTTTTTGTACAACACAATTTACAATCATTGTAGTTGTATATAACAATATGTAATAATATTAAGTTGTATGAATAAACTTTGTATACTTTCAGTTCTACACTGAGAAAATGATCTTTTAACAAAGTGAAAACGTCTTCAAATCAACAGGAAGTGTTGATAAAAAACAACCTACAAAGTTTATTCCTTCTTTCTTTCATTTACAGTTGTAAATATTAATGATGAGTTTATAACATTTCCCATAAGAGCAGTGGTCAAACAGCCTGATTGCTTTATGATTTATTAACCTTATCAGAAAATAGCACAGACAAACTATATGTTGTTTGAATCAAAGGTAGCTACCTGTACATTAAGTCTTTAGTGGCAGTAAAGTGGCTTGACATGGTTGAATGACTGGTTTTAACCTTTCACCCATTAGCTAAAAAACGTGCTGTTCACATTCTCAGTCCAAAGTGACGTCACATGTTAAATCACACACGTGTCACCTCATTGTGTTCAGCTAGAAATCATCATTTAATCACCTTTCAACCAGTTTCACTGCTGTCCACAAATGAGAGCTAACTATTTATCAAGCTAGCTGTGTTACCACAAGCAGAAAAGTTCTGTTTCCGGTTGAAAATTAGCTTTAAACTTCGCTCTCTTTCTCTGTTATAGCTGGATTGAACCGACTGTAACAGGTGGGTTACCTGAGGCCGTGTTGAGAAGTTTGACCTCACGGGTTCTCCACATCCAGCCGTCTCTCCCCAGGACACAGCCCAAGATGTTCCGCATCCTCCTCGCAGCGACTCCCGCCGCGGTGCCGCGACATAAAACCTGACTGTGCATTTTATTTAAATTATTCTATTATTCTAAAACATAATATTATATAAAGTCCAGGAGCTTCTTACACATCTATGTCCTGCCCGGCCTCACTCCCATTTCATAACAACTGTCAGCTCATGCTGTCGGAGAGGGAAGATAATAAAAGAGGGACAACACTCTGGTCCGGAACTAAAGTCTTCCGTAGTGGTTTGTATATAAACGTCCCTTTGGTTCCGACTTAGTTTTTACATTAATAACATCGTTTTGTGACTGTAAATATAAAGCGTTGCTTTGCTAAAGTGAATAAAATAGTAAAATAAAGGTTTTGAATGATATTTGATTTTTTATATGTTTGAATTTTAAGCTGTAACCTTTCTGTGTAAGTGGCTTCAAGACTCAGTCAGTTTAGAAATAATATTGAGACACTATTTAGGTAAAGGACATCATTTTTATGTAACACTTAAAAATGTTACATAACATGCAAGTGTATGTTTGAGTTAGAATAAAATCAACCTAACAAACTCGTAGGTTATATCATGCACCAGAGTAGATGTCTATATTATGATTCATGTTTATATTTTGTATGAATTCAATGGTTCTGTTTTATTATCGTCTCCTTAGGACCTCACCCTTCTCTTAATTCATCCATTATACTGTAAATATAATTATGACTCTGATCCAAAACACACATTTCATTATTATTATTATCATCATTATTATTATTATTATTATTATTATTATTATTATTATTATTATTATTATTATTATTATTATTATTATTGTTATTATTTCCTGTTCCGGTAGAATAGAATAGAATAGAATAGAATAGAATTTATTTTCAGTGTTGGTCTTGAACACATTTAATAAGAATAAATGTTGCTTTAAAAGAACACAATTGCAGTCAAACAGCCTAAAAACAAACAACAAAGATATAATTATCATAATAAATAAATGAATAAATTAATTAATTAATAAATGTGTGTTGGTCAAAGAAAGTGTTTAGTGCCTGAATAAAGTCATTAAAAACTCTATCATCTCATTAAGTGGATAAGTCGATGACGTCATTTGAACTCCACTCGCATTCCCAGTAGACCCACTCACGTGCACGCGCGCACACATATAGCTTCCCTCCTCGGGACAAACCGTTGAGGATCCGCTCTCTCTCTCTTTCTCTCTCTCTCTCTCTCTCGCACGCGCGCGCGCGCGTTTGAGCGGGTTTGACACTTGTCACGTGGAGCGCTGACGGGCTCGGGCCTGGAAGGAGCCGAGCGGAGGGACACGGAGCGGGGGGGGGGGCGGTGTGGCGGAGGAGGTGTGGTGGTTGTAGTAGTAGTGGAGGGAGGACGAGGCGAATTAAATCCCGTCTTCTCAGCGCGGTGTGAGGGCAGCGAGGCCGGCCGTGAATTCCTCCACCTCTCCCTCATTTCGGTTCTTTTCTCCCCGGAGCGGACACACTCAGGTCCGGGACTATGGAGGACGTCTACCGCTACACCCGCAGCCCTGCCTGGGAGGAACTGGTTAGTAACTGCTCAACACGGGAGACTTTCTTTTTAATCCGCCTCTCATTTCACTTCGAGTCTGTTCAGTTTGCTCCAAGACAGAAACACTTAGAGCTTTTATTATTAATATACAGTGTCCGTGTGTCTGAGGAGTTTGAACTGAAGCTCTGTTAGTTTGGAGGGATTTCCTTTATTCGGACGTGATTTGTATCGTGGGCTAAAACCGTTAAATTGTCACTTTATACCGTGTTAATGTCTTTATAAGAGCTGGTTGTACTGAGAACAACACAAATACTGACGGTGTTACATAAAGAAATGCGATTTCCTCGGATTTAATGACCAACACGCTGTTTATTCTCAGATGAAAAGAGTGACTTCTTCTTATTTTTCTTCTTTTCTTTCCTGTCAATTTCCTTAAAAAAATCCAGGTTCTATTTCTTCCTTCTCGCAGAATGGAAATTTACTTTAATTATTTAAAAAATCTAGTCTCACATTTACATCTAGACTAAGATTTACTAATTAAAACTAATTAGGATCTTGTAAAAAAAAAAAAAAAGTAATTGTAATATTTTGTTTAAACAAATCCAACACAGTACAGTTTATTCCTTTATACACATATTTATTTAACAGAGTGAAAGAATACTATAATGAGATTAATGAACATTATTGTTGGTTGTAGAATCATTAGCCAAATATGAGCTGATTTTATTGATTCACTGTGACATTAGTTTTAATGTTAACCACCTGCTCCATAGTTTTTAGCACCACTGCAGGTTATTTAAATGAAATGAAGGAGTTTGTGGTGATATTAGCTGCAGTGTTGGTGTGAAGCAGCCGCTAGGGTCTGCCATGCCACGGACATGTCCGCCGGCTGACGGAGTGGATGAGGCGGTCTCTAGCCCGGACTGGCTGTGTAGGCTGGAGCCATAACCGTCAGCCAAGCAGGGGCCGGGGAGAGGAGGTGGGGGGTGGGTTTATACCGCTGTACCGCGACATGTTACATCCCCTATGCGTTTACCAGCCCACACACACTCCAGCAAACACAGCCGCGCTCATCACGGAGACACCGAGACATGACGGCGAGGAGAGACGCGTCTCAGCCGCTCGGCAGCTCTCGCCTCCCGGAGAGGAAGGGAGCGGCGGACCGGGCGAAGGCTAACCCCGACTGGTTTTATCCTTCCCCTCGACAGGAGCCGGAGAAAGGGCCGGCGTCCGCGGCGGGGATCCATGCCCATGTGGTGGGCGCTGTCGCCGGCTCCGGTGCTGCAGACGAGTCCTCCGACTCCGAGGCAGAGCAGGAAGGCCCCCAGAAACTGATCCGGAAAGTGTCCACCTCCGGGCAGATCAGGAGCAAGGTAAGACACCCCCCCCCCCCCCGACTCTTTGTCTGTCTTTTACTTACATGGATGTCTGGATTTGGATTTCACACTGGTGCCTGGGTGGTTTGTTGATAGGAGAGGGGGGGTGGAGGTACATGAACATAAGGCTGGGGTGTCCCTGAGCAAGGCACTGATTGACTGTAGCAGCAGCAGAGCGCTGTGTTTACCTGCTGCTGGGTTCCTATAGATCCTGATGATGTCCAGTGACAGTGATAACGGTCTTTACCTCTTCACCTCTCACACAGTAAGACCCAGGACTCCTACACACTGACTCCATCTTTATTTGCATTCAGAAACAGACATTTTCTGCAACAGAAAACTTGCTAAAACCTGTTGCTTTGATAAGTTTAAGTGTTTATCTTCAAAGTAGTGCAACCTAATCGCAACTCAATTAGAGCTGCAATGATTAGTCGATTAATCGCTTAGTTTATGAACAGAAAAGTAATGTGCAGTTATTGTGATCATCAGTTAATAGTTTTTTATTCAGGCAGAAACTCTTCAGTGTCTATGATGTGAAGATTATTTGTAAAACATGCAAATTGAAGCATCTGAGCTCTGAACTATAGTGAATGGTAGCTTATACTATTGCTGTTGTTTATAACTTATAAACTAAATTACTGATTTATCTATTAATCAAGAGAATAATTTGCAGATTAACCAATGATGAATTACTCTAAATTCATTAGATCTATTTTATTTATTTTTACAGATTTTGAATTCATCATTTACACATTATTTATTGCAAATATATATATTTTCTTTAAATTAAATTCTAACGCTCCATCACAATAAATCTATAAATCTATTTTGATTTTAAATAAAAACACACAGTCTTTATGTAACTCAACTGTATGACACGATGTAAAGTATATACAGTGTATGTGAGGAAGATTTAAATCAGTTTGAATAAATAATAAATCATGTTTTACATAAATAAAAATGGAGGGTCAAGGACGGGCTGTGTTTGAGGTGCGGGGCGAAGTAAGAGGACGCTGCGTTAATTCTTCCCTCTGACACCTAAGCTCTCTTGGACCACTTATCTTTTACACGGTAAACGAGTGCCATCCTGCCACACCAATGGATCCACTTAATTATTGACTGCTCCACTCCACCCCACCTGCATTATTCAGCATGGGGGGGGGGGGTATTTAAAGACTGGGGGCAGAGGGGCGGCTGGTCGTACCTTTCTGATGCTAATTCCTGTCAACCAGTGAAGAGCAGTGCTGCCCAGAGGACAGACCCTGCAGGGCTGCAACAATACATTTTCATTTTTTATGTTTTTAATAAATTCATTAATAGTTTTGTAAAAAAATGTAAAAACAATAATGATAAATGTGCATCAGAAGAAAAACAAGCAAACCGTCACGTGTGAGAGGCTGAAACCAGCAGATGTTTGGTCCTTCATCTCCATGAATAATAAATGATGTATAATGAAAGTTCCAGGTTTACAGCTCCATGATGTGGAGCCAGGTTAAAGGCTGATGTCGTATAAGAGGATGAGTGTAAACACAGACGCAGCTGATGTTGGTTGAAATTTCCTGCAGGACCTTTTTTATTGTAAGTTGATTTTTCCACACTGACTCTGGACTCACCTGTGGCCTCTGGAGTCGGAGCGGGAGATTTAAAAGTCAGGTTGCCGCGAGTCATGACGATGACCAGTCTGACTGCAGACACGTAGGTAAACTGAAGGGATGCTGCCTTCGTCGGCTGGCAGAGAGATCTAATCTGCTCTGTCCAACTCTGCACGATGCTCTGAAACGACTTCATGCTGCTATCACCACGGCATGAAGCACTCGGACTGTAATTGTATCGGTGTGTTTAGCGTGTTGACACTGTGCGAACAAAGGTCTCAGGGTTGTTGTTGTGTGGGTCAGTGGGTTTTTCTCTCCGAGTGTGTGTGTGTGCATGCTGGGAGTTACTAATGGATCATGCAGGCACTGACTCACTGAGTGTTGTTCCACTGGGTTGTTTGCTCAGCTCTGGACTGTGTGTGTGTGTGTGTGTGTGTGTGTGTGTGTGTGTGTGTGTGTGTGTATGTATACTTGCCCATCACATTGTCTATGTCCATCCCTCTCCGTCCACTATCTCTCTGGTTCTTCGGTTGCTACAGGCAACCACATCTTTGGCCCCTTATTGACCGAGGCCGTGGCGATGCTGCGTGTGAGACAGCTGCTTCGGTTGAAGGGGGGCACATATGCCACACAGTTCGTCTCGGCTGTGTACTTCTCAGACACGAGCGCTCTCTGTCTCCACTTGGAGAAAATCTAGAGGAACACGTCAGTGGATCAAAGCAGACGAGGAGAGAGGAGGAAATGCCAGCGAGTTTACAGAAATGTCCGAATGAACCACTCATTTATCACAGAGGAGGAGAGATGACATGTTGCTCATCATGAAACTGGGAAACAGAATTAAACAAGCTGTTTTATGAATTTGTAGCTTGTGTAACAAAACCTGATAAAACTCTTTAACGATCTTATTTACAGAAAGATTTAGACAGAAGTGAAGTGGAGCTCTGACTCTTCCTCTCACGGCTACAGAAGACAGTGCGACTAACATCAGCTAACTTTTCTCTTTGTCTGCCTGACGTCCACTATTGTTGACGTCCAATTATAAACCCATCATGGCAAATCAACATATTGACGGCTGTGAGTAGTTGTTGTTTTTATTGAATGAGCGGCTGAAGCAGAGATGAGACCCTGAGGTCTCTCCTGTCAGCCTGAGAGTAATGGAGGGAACCTGAAACGCCATCATACAGTATGCGCATCAAGTGGTGAATACAGCAACTCGTACTGTTGCAATCAATCAATCAATCAAATTCATTAGTACAGCATTTTCATACAGGTTTGTGCAGCTCAAAGAGCTTCACAGACTGATGAGATAAAAAGAAAAGGACAAATCAAGTCAGAAAGCTGACGATGAGATACAGATTTAAAAAATAAAAGTATTAATGATAGAATAAGATACAATAATAAAAGAATAGATAAAATAAAGTGATTGAAATGTATGAAATATTTAATGAAAAGCCAGGCTGAAGTGGTATGTTTCGAGTTTACAGTAAAAATGTGTATTTCATCCATTAAACTACTAATAACAAAGAGCACAAAGATATCTCTCAGAATCAGGACGAGGAAACATGTTGCTACAGTCTTTTTCTCGCCTGTTATCTCCACTCTCAGCCCCCTCGTTGTCTTTTCAGGGTGTGCTGTTGCAGCTTATAAACTTGTGACTAATACTGTAGCTGTGTGATTGAAAGCAGAGCTAATGGCATGTTGGATCCTGCTGCTGCTGCTGCTGCTGCACGGACGACGACACTGGGACAGCACTGCGAGTCTGACACCGGACGATCCAGATCAGATAGGTGTGGAGTTAGTCAGAGCTGAGGATGAGACGCTGTAGAGAATACTCATCTTCGCTTCATGTCTCCCACGAAGAGGCGACGCACTGTGACTTACATTTATGGGAAGTAAGGCTGACTCCTCTGGATAAATACTCTTGGAATCAGGTGTGGATTGAGTTTTTTGGTGGTTATGCACTTGCTGATTTAATTTACCTTTCTCTTTTTATTGTATTTCCATATGGGAGACGCTCAGAGAAGGAGAAACGAGCCTTCCTCAAAGTGTTGTGGGTTTTGCCCACTCAGATGTCTTGTACTTCCTGTTGAGAAAGCGTGGGCAAACACTCCTCTGGAGGATTGTAACTGAGACTGTACTTAAACAGGAAATTTGCCACTTGCTTTTTGCATTTGAAAAGTTGTTTTTCATGTTGGGGGACGTGATGATGAGAGGCTGTAAAAGAACACGAGTCTGTGAATAAGAGAAAGTCGACTTGTAGAAGTCGCAGCGGTCGGTTTCTCTCTGGCAGGAATCGTAGCTGCAGCGTAGAAACAATGTAAAGTCGAGTCCTCGCCTGTCCAGAGCTGTAGCTGAAGCTAATTGAGGTAATTGTGTGTAAATTGCCGGCCTCAACAACATCACTTAACATGGCCCTGCACCCACTTGACACATGTATAACTACCCATATGTGGTCCGGTTGCACAATGGAGATCACAGACAGAGGAATTACCCCTTCCCAACTGCTGGATTGTAATTTTCCCATCACCGTGGGGAAATTTTAGCATGTGGTGGGAGTCTGAGGAGGAAGGGTGCAGAGTTACAATTACACCCAACAGAGAGGACAATATGCCAGCAGGAGAGTGGTGGAGGTGGAGATTCAGCACTGGTCTCTAAAAGGACTGGATTGTTCTGGCTCCACAGACGCTCCAGTCTTACTCAGGAATGACGAAGGAGTTGCTGATGGAGGTGTAACTGCGTGGAATGATTCCTGAGACAGTGGGCTTCTCTCAGCATCCGCTCAACACTGTGGACACAGACGTAAGCAGTCTGTATGGAGCAGTTTGTCTCATCACTCATGAGGTGAAGTTGTCAGACGGGGGATGGGTTTTTCTCGTGGCTAGCTACTGTACTGTAAATGTATGTAAGTCTTTGAATGTGCAGCAGGTACAAGGACGTGTATGTGTATATGTGTGAAGAGGAAGTTGCAATAATGGAGGTAACAGGCAACAGGGAGGTCTGGTTCCTCCACCACAGGCTGGTTGTCCTCCTATAGTCAGTGTCTTTAAAGCTCCTCCAGTGTAAAGGTCTGTGTCCATGTGTAGTGTGATTATAGATTATAGATCAGCTCTAGCTTCTATATTAATACTGTGAAAGTATCAAAGCCTCAGTCCACAGAGAAATGCACACAGCCTGTATTCAGAAACTGAGCCTTAAAACCAGCCGTCAGGACTTCTGGAACTTTGTGATGTCACAACAAAGCAGTCACCAAGCCCCGCCCACCTGGACCCACCATCCAAACCTTGCAGGATTTGGTTTCTCTGAGTGTTTTTACCTGAAATCTGCTTTATTTTTATTGGATCAGTCAGAAAACAGTCAGCCAATCAGAAGAGAGGCTCAGAGCCTCCTCTCTTCTGATTGGCTCACCGACCTGTTGTTACTAGAGCTGCAGAGAGAAGCCTGAGAGAGGAGATGTAAAACTACACTGAGATGGTTTTTATATCTTCTGATGGATCAACACTTCAAATAAAACTAATAAAACTAGGAGCTAATAATATTCATGAGCTGTGACGATTAGTTGATTAATCACAGTCGATTCACAGAAAAAATAATTTGAATCTTTTCTGATAATTGATTCTTTTTTTTCACTGTAGTCTGAATATCTTTGGGTTGTTAATACTATAACTACAGTTTTACTAATATGAGGAATATAAAATCACTGATATTTAAATGATAAAGAATCTGGATGTATGTGATGGAGTCCAAAACTCACAATCCTAATATTTAGGACAAAGTTAGGAGCCCTGTTATTTGAAATAAATCTTTAACCTTTGCTCTTTGCAGTAAAACAGTTATAAAACAATTAAACTAACCAGAGCAGGAGGTGGAGAGTGGAGCATTTTTATCAGATTAATTAGATAGAAACCTGGGAGAGGCGCTGCAGAGATTCAGGTAAGAGACAGAGGCTGAACCGTTAGTGTGGAGGAGTCTGCAGTCCTGCAGTTAGCTGCAGCTTCAGTTCATACTCGCTCCGCTTCTGGCTGAACTGACTGTTTGACTGACTGTTTCTCTGGGTATCGTCAAAGACAGGACCCAGGTCTGCTCACAGCTGCTGGACTCATTCTGGATCTCCTGTGCCTTTGTCCATTGTATCAGCGTGTGTGTGTGTGTGTGTGTGTGTGTGTGTGTGTGTGTGTGTGTGTGTGTGTCTGTGTGTGTGTGTGTGTGTGTGTGTGTGTGTGTGTGTGTCTGTGTGTGTGTGTGTGTGTCTGTGTGTGTGTCTGTGTGTGTGTGTGTGTGTGTGTGTGTGTGTGTGTGTGTGTGTCTGTGTGTGTGTGTGTGTGTGTGTGTGTGTGTGTGTGTGTGTGTGTGTTGTGTGTGTGTGTCTGTGTGTGTGTGTGTGTCTGTGTGTGTGTCTGTGTGTGTGTGTGTGTCTGTGTATGTGTGTGTGTGTGTGTGTGTGTGTCTGTGTGTGTGTGTGTGTGTGTGTGTGTGTGTGTGTGTGTGTGTGTGTGTGTGTCTGTGTGTTGTGTCTGTGTGTGTGTGTGTGTGTGTTGTGTGTGTGTGTGTGTGTGTGTGTGTGTGTCGTGTGTGTGTGTGTGTGTGTGTGTGTGTCCGTGTTTGTGTGTGTGTGTGTGTGTGTGTGTGTGTCTCTCCTGGCAGTGACCAGGCAGAGTGTGTGTGTGTGTGTGTGTGTGTGTGTGTGTGTGTGTGTGTCTGTCTGTCTGTCTGTCTGTCTGTCTGTCTGTCTGTCTGTCTCTGTCTGTCTGTGTGTGTGTGTGGCCAGGCAGAGTGTGTGTGTGTGTGTGTGTGTGTGTGTGTGTGTGTGGCCAGGCAGAGTGTGTGTGTGTGTGTGTGTGTGGTCAGGCAGAGTGTGTGTGTGTGTGTGTGTGTGTGTGTGTGTGTGTGTGTGTGTGTGTGGCCAGGCAGAGTGTGTGTGTGTGTGTGTGTGTGTGTGTGTGTGTGTGTGTGTGTCTGTGTGTGTGTGTGTGTGTGTGTGTGGGTGTACGTGGTGCTCAGGTTACTCATTCCTACTCTGGCACAGGACTCGCTCTGTGTCTCACAGTTTAGCAGAAGAGAGGAGCAGCAGCGAAGCACAGAGGCGAAGCACAGCGACTATTTATAGATCACTTCTGGCCTACTTGGCAACAGGAAGGAGATGAAGACAAGGAAAGGAACTATGGAGGCCAAGGAGGGACAAAATAGAAAATAGAACATCCAACTAGAGCAAAGTCACTTCTGCTCTTCTGGCTGGTCAGAAAAAGACAAACTAAAGTTCCACTTTTGTTGAGAGTCTGAAAGTTTGTCTTCAGACAAAAACTCTGGGTAATGAATGTTTCTCCACCTCAAGGTGCAGCAGCTCTCATCAGTGCTGGGATTGATTAATCTGCAGGTTGTTTTCTTCATTAATCGATTAATCGTTTCATCTGTAAAACATTGTTGGGAACTCCTCCCTGACACTGGATCCAGATGTTGAAACGTTCCTCTGAGACTCTGCTCCGTGTCGACATGATGCATCATTTCTCCTGTTGGGTCTCAGGAAGTGGAACCTGTCTGTAGGTCGGACTCTGCCCATCACAGGTGTACAGAGTGGCCTCTGACCTCTGACCTCTCTCATCAACACAGAGCTGTTGCTCACTGGATGCTTTTTGTTGTTGCTCCATTCTGAGTAAAAACCCGAGAGACTGATGTGAGTGGAAATTTGCAGAAACACTGAGACCAGCGTCTGACGGCAGCGACCACGTCACGCTCAGAGTCACATTTTCCCTCGTTCTGATGCTTGATGTGAAGTTAAAGCTCCATATTTTCTTCTTCTTCTGTTTTATTTGAGTGTTGATCCATAAGAAGATATATTTGTGGCTTTAAGAACTAAAATCATGTCAGTGTGGTTTTATTTTCTGAGTGATCCAATAAAGATATAGCAGATGGAGCAGGTTTGGATGGTGGGTCCAGGTGGGCGGGGCTTGGGGATTGTTTTTTTTTTTTTTAAATGTACAGTAATTCAGGTAATACAACAGCACATAAAAGCAGAATTTAACTTCAGTACAACAGGTGAACATAAGAGGAATAAAAACATGAAAAGATAAATTCCTTTTTAAAAGAAAAAAAAAGTCAGAGGTAACAGAGAAAAAGTTTTTCATAATTTTCCAAAAGCTTCTCAGTGTTTTTGTTGTTTAATGAACCGAGTGATTTGAGTGGAGAATTCAGTTCCAGGAGAAAAGAAGAATTTGTTGATTTGGCAGATTTCTGTTTGTGGATGAAGAATTTTACACTTAAAATGATGAAGTTCAGCAGATATTCAAGAGCGCCATCATTTGGACTATCACAGAAACAGATGATGTTTAAAGTTGAAGGAGGAGAAAGAGTTGGCTTAGAATTAGTTAGATCTCTCCGTCTCCATTGTGACATCACAAAGTTCCAGAAGTCCTGACGGCTGGTTTTAAGGCTCAGTTTCTGAATACAGGCTGTGTGCATTTCTCTGTGGACTGAGGCTTTGATACTTTCACAGTATTAATATAGAAGCTAGAGCTGATCTATAATCACACTACACATGGACACACACCTTTACACTGGAGGAGCTTTAAGTGAAGCTCCTGACCTGGATCTGCAGGAAGTTATGCTTTGCACTGCTGCTACGTGATTGGCTGATTGGACTGTGTGAGTGAGAAGGTGTTCCTAATAAAGTGCTCAGTGAGTGTGTGTGTTTGGTCGTGTCAACACTAGTGCAGCTCACAGTTAGCAGCCCTGTGTGTTTGTCTCGGTCAGTCATGAGATGCTCATTAAGCCTCTCAGTCGACCTCCCCACTTCTGGTTGGATTAACTGTCCAATCAGCTGATTGTACGGCCCGCAACATGTGTGCACGCCCACGTGAGTGTGCATGTGTTTGCATGTCAGCGGTGGTGCCTTCAGTTTCTTCAGAACATCAGCTCAGTTCGGATGAAAACGAGCCGCTGAGCTCTGAATGAGGAGATGACTTCATCCACCGCCGCCGTCTCAGTCCCACTGTGATTGCAGTTGCAGGCGAAGCAGCTGAGGCCTTATAGGGAAGTCGGCATTGAGGTATTTCACCTTAATCCGTGGCAGGAATGTGGTCTTCAGGCCGTACCTACGGAAAGGGAAGCAGGGAATTAACGTAGGTAGACAGCTGCTTGAGAAAACTCACAATGTGCCCACTTCCTGTTTGTTTGTTTTTTTACCACTCAGTCACCGTGTCCGTGACCACGAAGACTGGGACTGAAGTGAAGCTGACCTCGTCCTTGAGGAAGGGCCCCCTCAGATTCTGTCAAGGACCCTCTGTCGTCTCCACTTCTTTTCACTTTGTCACATCAAGTTACAGACCACAGGAAGCTTTTTAAAGGCTCAGAAAAAGTCTTGTTCAGTCTGAAGCCTGCCTTACCAACGAGGGGCGTCGACTTGGAAACGTGTGTCTCTGTACTAAGCAGGAAGGATCTAATGAGAGATGCATCATGGGAAGTGCAGGATCCAGTGCAAGGATCCACTCGGCTTCTGCTGCTTTGATTTTGAATTCTCAAACTTGATGAAAATGCAACAACATCAGTGTGGTGCTCGTCTTAACGATCACGTCACCTTAATTACAAACCACATTTTCTCACGTAGCCTCAGCGGTATTTAGCCGTGCAGCTACTTTCTCCTAGAGAGAAAAACTAACGCAGCGGAACTACTTTCCTTTCAAATATCCCCTTTTCATGATCGATCAGTCCGTAGAGTATCGTCTCCCCGGAGCTCAAACTGCCGTCTTCATGTCCCTTCATCCAGAGATACTCACTGTGCTGTGATGTATGATGACGAAAAGGAACAAAACACCTTACGTTTTTCTACTTAATGACACTTGAGGATTCATTTCCCCTTAGCTGAGGGTGTTGCACAGAATCTCTTAAAAGATGTTCTTGGTTAAGGATAAAAGTGAAGTAATTTACAGCAGTGAAAGAGATTTTACAGCAGTTTCCATGGAGACTGTTGGTTTGCTGCCATCAGCACCTGTGATACCGTGAACTACGGTCGCTAAGGGCTTTTGGAGGAAACATTAAAGAGAAGACTTAAGGTGTTTTGTGCAGCTGTTTTTATTCTAAGGAAACCTTAACTCAGACTTTAAGGGAAATCTTAACTTAAGGTGTTTTGTGCAGCTGGCCCTTCATCCTCATGTTTGAGAAGCCGGAACCAGAAAACTCTTGTTTGTGTGTTTTTGCTTGATACACGACTGAAACTTATTGTTCGATCATCATTATATTTCATTTTCTGTCCATCAACTCATCAATTAATTGGCAGCTGGTGTCAGTTGTATACAGACACTGTTTCTGGAATATCGTTGCTGTTGTTGTGACTGGAGTTGTTCAGTGTTCTGGTGCCACAGTGTGATGGTAACATTCACCTGTGTTGTACTGACACAAGTGAAGGTTCATTAGTTTGTTAAGAAAATATGTGTTTGTAGTTTGGGTGAACTGTCCCTTTAAGAATCACTCGTTCAGTGAAGCAGCAACAGTCAAACAACAAATTCATCTCTTTTCATGACTTGTAATAATCTGTGTGTGTGTGTGTGTGTGTGTGTGTGTGTGTGTGTGTGTGTGTGTGTCCTGTATTCTGCTGCAGTGTTTTCTGTGTTTAAGTTGACACAGCTGGTGGGCAGGATGTCAGCTTCAGGCCTCTGTGTCTGTTTGTAATTCTCCCCTTGGAGAGCAGCCTTCCTTTGCTATAAATAGCCTCAACGTGTGTGTGTGTGTGTGTGTGTGTGTGTGTGTGTGTGTGTGTGTGTGTGTGTGTGTGTGTGTGGTGTGTGCCCCACCTCTCCTCTTGTGTGCCCAGAGAGATTGATGTTCCCCCCCACACAGCATTTCCATCTGTGTGTGTGTGTGTGTGTGTGTTTTATCTTTTCCATGTCCACTGTTCCATGTCTCGCTGTATTTGCTCTGTATGTCCAGTGTGTGTGTGTGTGTGTGTGTGTGTGTGTGTGTGTGTGTGTGTGTGTGTGTGTGTGTGTACACAAGATGATGGTGGTCTTAATGGTGATGAGTGTGTTGCACATGGAGCGATGTTCGGACTCGGTGTGACACACACACACACACAGGTTGTATCAGAGACAGGAAGTCCTCGTCTTCCCATCATTCTTTAAGCTTATTTAAGCTCCTCCTCCTCACACTGTCTTGCTTGTTTGTGATTCGTCCTCTGAGTCTGTGGGATGCCATCCTTTCTTTTTTCTTTCTTTCTCTCTCTCCTTCTACATCCATCACTCTTTCTCTCTGAGGACGAGGTTGAGTGTGAGTGATGTGTGTTTACAGCTCTGCAGAGTGTGTGTGTGTGTAATGGCTTCCCTTTCTTCTTCACTTATTGGCCTATTCCTTGTCTCCCATGCATAAAATTGTTGCCCAGATTCACACACACACAAACAGTACACACTTTTTTTTATCTCAACAGTTTCCTGTAGATAAATACAAGATGGTGCCAGATGTGTGTGTGTGTGTGTGTGTGTGTGTGTGTGTGTGTGTGTGTGTGTGTGTGTGTTTGATTGAAGCATTGTGTAAATTTCTGATGGAACTGTTCTCTGATAAGACGCCTCATAAAACTATTATTCATCACGGTCATTGTGTTTTCTCTTAAGGAAATCTTAACTCAGACTTTAAGGGAAATATTAACTTAAGGTGTTTTGTGTGACTCTGTAACTGTAATTTTCTGATGGACCCTTTCTCTGATATGACACCTGACAAATCTGTGATTCATCATGTTTATTGCTTCCTTGCAGACGAGTATAAAGGAGGGACTGCTGCTGAAACAGACCAGCTCCTTCCAGAGGTGGAAGAAGCGCTACTTCAAGCTGAGAGGCCGAACTCTCTACTACGCCAAAGATGCCAAGGTAGGCTCACCTCACCTGAGCTCAGGTGAGCAGGTTTGCTGCTCTCAGGTCTCCTGCTGTCAGTGTTGATGTGTAATCTCTTTTCTCTGATCCCACGATTCACTTGTTTTAGTGTCTGGAGTCAAAACTTTAAAAGGTTCAGAGACGAGGAAGAGGTTTACATGTACTCTGAGCCTGCAGCCAGTTAGCTTAGCTTAGCATTAAGACTGGAAATGGGGGGAAACTATGCTAAGCTAAGCTAATGAGCTGCAGCTTAATATTTCCTCGTATTAAATATGATCCATCTTCTGCACAGTAACTTCCTCTTACACTGATACTGATCGTTTCCTGGTCACATTCTTTATTTCCTTCCCTAATCACATTAATTGATCGGTACCACTTCACAATAATTATTAACCATCATCTTAACTAGGGATGCCGCGATCACGTTTTTTGCCGCCGATGCGGACCATCAATGAGTGACATCAATACCGATCACGATTGTCATGATTGCAGATGTTGTACGTTCAGACATGTTGTTCTGACACCAGAACCACAGCTGATCGGTTTGAAGGTGATCGGTGACTAGAAGCATCAATCAGTCCCTCCAGAAAATCGCAATAATTAAAGCAGATTCAACCAATCCCTGTGAATTCGGAGCGACCTTTGACCAATCGTCATGGTTTCCCGTCAGTTGAACCAGTCACAGCGGTCCCTGCACAGAACGTCACCAAACTCACTTCCTTGTTTGTGGTGTTGAAACACGTTGTGACGCTGCAGACATGAACGTGTCACGTTCACCAACAGACATCACTGTTAAAGACGTGAAGACGTTCACAGATGTTTTACATGAAAGGGTTAAATAGTTCTGCAGCGCTGCATCATCAGGAACTACAGGTGTAGAGCTGCTGGAGCCTCCGCAGCGACGCTCCACTACGTTTATTCTCCAGAGGAAATTAAATATCTGCAGTCATTGTAAGAACTGGAAGATCCGATCAATGAGAGTCTGTCATGGAGAGAGCTGATAAAAACACATGGTCAGGGTATTGATTGATTTCCAAACATCAATCACATATCAAGTAACACTCAAGAAAATATTGCACCTTAAAAGATGGCGGCAGCTGCCGGAAGCTGCTGGATTTACTCTCACTGGTACAAGTTGCCTTTGATTTTTAATGAATTATTGTTATTATATGATTATTATTTTAATAAAGTTAGCTCCAATTTTTGCAATTTTTATTTCACTTTTGTTGCAAAAAAAACATTTAAAAACATTTAAAAACAAAAGAACTTTCATCGCAATTCTAAGAAAAGCTGCTGAGAAATCAGATATTGTAGCTGCAACTATCCTGAAAGAAAGCTGTGAACTCCTGGAGGGACTGATTGATTCTCATCTACTGATCACGTGTTTCTAATGAAATCGGCCGATCGATCGGTGCATCCCTGATCACATTGTTTTACTTTCACTAAATCTTTGCTCTTAACTTCTGAACTCTCTCTCCCCTTTGCCTCTGATCTGACCTCCCTGGTCTGGAACATGTGTGTGTGTGTGTGTGTGTGTGTGTGTGTGTGTGTGTGTGTGTGTGTGTTTGATTGAAGCATTGTGTAAATTTCTGATGGAACTGTTCTCTGATAAGACGCCTCATAAAACTATTATTCATCACGGTCATTGTGTTTTCTCTTAAGGAAATCTTAACTCAGACTTTAAGGGAAATATTAACTTAAGGTGTTTTGTGTGACTCTGTAACTGTAATTTTCTGATGGACCCTTTCTCTGATATGACACCTGACAAATCTGTGATTCATCATGTTTATTGCTTCCTTGCAGACGAGTATAAAGGAGGGACTGCTGCTGAAACAGACCAGCTCCTTCCAGAGGTGGAAGAAGCGCTACTTCAAGCTGAGAGGCGAACTCTCTACTACGCCAAAGATGCCAAGGTAGGCTCACCTCACCTGAGCTCAGGTGAGCAGGTTTGCTGCTCTCAGGTCTCCTGCTGTCAGTGTTGATGTGTAATCTCTTTTCTCTGATCCCACGATTCACTTGTTTTAGTGTCTGGAGTCAAAACTTTAAAAGGTTCAGAGACGAGGAAGAGGTTTACATGTACTCTGAGCCTGCAGCCAGTTAGCTTAGCTTAGCATTAAGACTGGAAATGGGGGGAAACTATGCTAAGCTAAGCTAATGAGCTGCAGCTTAATATTTCCTCGTATTAAATATGATCCATCTTCTGCACAGTAACTTCCTCTTACACTGATACTGATCGTTTCCTGGTCACATTCTTTATTTCCCTTCCCTAATCACATTAATTGATCGGTACCACTTCACAATAATTATTAACCATCATCTTAACTAGGGATGCCGCGATCACGTTTTTTGCCGCCGATGCGGACCATCAATGAGTGACATCAATACCGATCACGATTGTCATGATTGCAGATGTTGTACGTTCAGACATGTTGTTCTGACACCAGAACCACAGCTGATCGGTTTGAAGGTGATCGGTGACTAGAAGCATCAATCAGTCCCTCCAGAAAATCGCAATAATTAAAGCAGATTCAACCAATCCCTGTGAATTCGGAGCGACCTTTGACCAATCGTCATGGTTTCCCGTCAGTTGAACCAGTCACAGCGGTCCCTGCACAGAACGTCACCAAACTCACTTCCTTGTTTGTGGTGTTGAAACACGTTGTGACGCTGCAGACATGAACGTGTCACGTTCACCAACAGACATCACTGTTAAAGACGTGAAGACGTTCACAGATGTTTTACATGAAAGGGTTAAATAGTTCTGCAGCGCTGCATCATCAGGAACTACAGGTGTAGAGCTGCTGGAGCCTCCGCAGCGACGCTCCACTACGTTTATTCTCCAGAGGAAATTAAATATCTGCAGTCATTGTAAGAACTGGAAGATCCGATCAATGAGAGTCTGTCATGGAGAGAGCTGATAAAAACACATGGTCAGGGTATTGATTGATTTCCAAACATCAATCACATATCAAGTAACACTCAAGAAAATATTGCACCTTAAAAGATGGCGGCAGCTGCCGGAAGCTGCTGGATTTACTCTCACTGGTACAAGTTGCCTTTGATTTTTAATGAATTATTGTTATTATATGATTATTATTTTAATAAAGTTAGCTCCAATTTTTGCAATTTTTATTTCACTTTTGTTGCAAAAAAAACATTTAAAAACATTTAAAAACAAAAGAACTTTCATCGCAATTCTAAGAAAAGCTGCTGAGAAATCAGATATTGTAGCTGCAACTATCCTGAAAGAAAGCTGTGAACTCCTGGAGGGACTGATTGATTCTCATCTACTGATCACGTGTTTCTAATGAAATCGGCCGATCGATCGGTGCATCCCTGATCACATTGTTTTACTTTCACTAAATCTTTGCTCTTAACTTCTGAACTCTCTCTCCCCTTTGCCTCTGATCTGACCTCCCTGGTCTGGAACATGTGTGTGTGTTGTTGCCTGTGTGTGTGTGTGTGTGTGTGTGTGTGTGTGTGCGTGTGCGTGTGCGTGCGTGTGTGTGTGTGTGCGTGTGCGCACTAGTCCGGCAGTGCTCTGGCACGCTGGCAGGAGCGGGCGCTGCGCAGGGTGTCCAGGAGTCACGTGTGCTGGCGGGTTCTGTCCGTGTGCTGGACGGGCGCACGCCGCTCCCCCCCCCCTCTGGGCGCCAGCGGATCTGAGGAAGGCCTAGTGAGAATCCGGGTCAGCACAGCACTGCCAGGGGCCGCGGGCCAAACCAGAACCACAGCTTTAACCCATCACCTGTCTCACCTGTAGACCACAGGGCTGCGTTCATGTCACATGGGGACGGGTTGGGACAGCGTCGTGTATTTTACAGACTGATTTAAAGATGGCGTCCGACCTTTAAAGACCATGTGACCTGAACGCTCTGTGTATATCGTGGATATAAGTTTGTCACTGGACGACCATGCAGGGAGATGAACAGGTGACAGAAACACTTCCTGGTTGATTTGGTCTTGTCTCTGTGAACGCTCTCCGTCATGGTCAGACAGTGACGTTAGTCTGTAGATAAGTTCCTGTTCTCCTACGTGTCCATCAACTCTGCTGTCGCCACGGTAACCTGGCTGGCTGTGCTGCCTGAACAAGCCTGACCTCCTCATTGATCCACCAGGAAGGCTGCATCTCAGCTCCCCTCCTCTCTCCTTGTTTCCTCATCTCCTCCTCTCCTCTCTCCTTGTTTCCTCATCTCCTCCCCTCCTCTCTCCTTGTTTCCTCATCTCAGCTCCTCTCCTCTCTCCTTGTTTCCTCATCTCCTCCTCTCCTTGTTTCCTCATCTCTTCCCCTCCTCTCTCCTTGTTTCCTCATCTCCTCTCCTCTCCTCTCCTTGTTTCCTCATCTCAGCTCCTCTCCTCCTCTCCTCCTCTCCTCTCTCCTGTTTCCTCATCTCCTCTCCTCCTCTCCTTGTTTCCTCATCTCAGCTCCTCTCTCCTCTCTCCTTGTTTCCTCATCTCCTCCTCTCCTCCTCTCCTTGTTTCCTCATCTCCTCCTCTCCTCTCTCCTTGTTTCCTCATCTCCTCCCCTCCTCTCTCCTTGTTTCCTCATCTCCTCCCCTCCTCTCTCCTTGTTTCCTCATCTCAGCTCCTCTCCTCTCTCCTTGTTTCCTCATCTCCTCCTCTCCTCCTCTCCTTGTTTCCTCATCTCCTCCTCTCCTCTCTCCTTGTTTCCTCATCTCCTCCTCTCCTTGTCTCCTCTCCCTCCTGATTGTACATAAGTCAGTAAAACAACATAAGATAAAGTGACAGCTAGGAAAGAAGGAGGCAGGAAAGGAGGCTCGTTGAGGTCGCTGAGATGCAGCCGCTGAGATCTATGGGTAACAGAGTCTGGACGCTCGTCTCTGTCCACCATCCACTGTCCTCCATTACAGCTTCCCTCAAGAAGGCTGTGTGTGTGTGTGTGTGTGTGTGTGTGTGTGTGTGTGTGTGTGTGTGTGTGTGTGTGTGTGTGTGTGTGTGTGTGTGTGTGTGTGTGTGTGTGTGTGTGTGTGTGGTAGAGAGAGACAGAGAGAGAGAGAGAGAGATTGTGTCAATAGAACTGAAAGTAATCACACACATGCAGCACACACACGTGATGCAGTGGTATAGCAGCCAAGAGCGCTGGGGTGGGGGGGTCATGTTTGTGTTGGCATGCCATTCATTCTTACACACACACACACCACACACACACACACACACACACACACACACACACACACACACAGAGTAAGCGTTGGCTGGTGTCCCTCTACAGCCATGCCTGGAGAGAGTGTCGTTAACTGGGCATTCCCTCCGACAGCTGCAGCAGCTCGCACACACACACACACACACACACACACACACACACACACACACACACACACACACACACACACACACTCGGAGGGCATTCCTTTGACAGCATCAGTGTTTGGCCTGTGGCTCAGTGGAGCTCAGCTGTGTGTGTGACGCGTCGTGTTGCCGTCTACAGACTCTCCTCTGTCTGACACACAGAAACCAACGGAGCTCATTCACATCCACTGTCACGTCCTTCATCAAGGCAAAACACTGGGGGGGGGGGGGGGGGGGGCAGTGTAGGTGCAGAGTCGTGTCCACTGTAATACACGTCAAATATTCATAGCTTTTCAGCCAATGAAAATGCACTTTGAAAAAAACTGACTTCTGCCCAGTAACTGAAAAAGTATTATATTCTGTGTTATTTTCAATATAAGAAAAATGCAGGATTGTATCAACATTTAAAGTCCATCCCAGCGGACAATCAATCAAACTGCTAAAAGGTCAATTTGTGAAAATCAAAGTGAAAGAATAAAAACTATTTCTCAAACTTCTTTAATTAAATGTCAGAGAGCAGCAGAAGTGAAGAAAGTGGAGAGACGGAGAGAGCGCCTGTTTTCTGTCTGACAACCATCATTAAATTAAAAAAATAAATAATAATAATGATAATAATTTTAGTAGTTCTATCATTTTAATTTGAACATTTGATCAGATGTTTTCTTTTATTTATCAGGCTGCAAATAAACAACAACAATAAATCTGACTTTGATTTTATTTAGAGTCACTAAATTAAAGATTTTTATTTCTCACTAATAAAATGACTTTAAAAAAAGGAAACTGTTTTTGTTCTTGGAGAAAACAAGTCCTGTTCAGAGATAATATAATTTCTGATTGGTTACATGGGAACAGTCACTTGTGAAAACTTAATTTTACACTTTCTCTTAAGTTGGTACTTTACTTCTTTAGTGTCATTATTAGTAGTTTTATTAATTTATTTACTCAGTTAGATCCCCATTAACCACTGTGTTGTAACAATGGCTTCTCTTCCTTCCTGGGGTCGCATTCATTTCATAAACAATCCCTCAGTGACAACAGATACTAGTGGTACAAGATATTAGTAGTTAAATATGGGCCCAAGTCCAGAATAACATGAACAGGAGGCTGATGATAGAATTATTATTTTATTTATTTTACAATAGTGGACATATGCAGTGTGAAAAATAAGAGTATATTTAACACTAGATGGTTAAAAGGACCCAATGATTGTCGTGAACATGATGAAAATATATTAAGATCATTAAGAGACGTAGATGAGGAAGAAAAATCTGTTTTAACTTAAGAAAATGAGAAGAATCAGGATTAATGACAGTGGTTTTCCCTCGTCCCCGTCATTAAAAATAACCCTCCACCATGTGGTCGGTCGAGTGGTAGATTTGTTTCACCACCACATGAAGCCGACCGTGACAAGTGTGGGTCAGAACCTCAGCACAAGCTGAGAGGAATAAACATCTGCTGTTTCCCTTCGTCCTGCTGAAGCTGCAGTTCCACGAGCGTCCACCGACCTCGCCCACTCCGACTCACAGCCAGTCATCACCATGACAACACAGACGCATCATGAAACAACCAGACCCTCGACACAGACGTGTAAAAGGCCCCCACCTGTCCTACAGAAGAGCCAGACCCCCGACCTTAAAGAGACGAAAACAATGTGATGTTCTTGGTCGTTTTGGGTCTCTGTTGTAGTTTTTGTCTCTTTGTAGTTTTTGTCTCTTTATAGTCATGTTACTTCTCTTTGTGGTAGTTTTTGTCTTTTTGTAGTCATGTTGTGTTTCTTTGTGGTAGTTTTGCGTCTCTGTTGTAGTTTTTGTCTCTTTGTAGTTTTTGTCTCTTTATAGTCATGTTACTTCTCTTTGTGGTAGTTTTTGTGGCTTTGTGGTAGTTTTGCGTCTCTTTGTGGTAGTTTTTGTCTCTTTGTGGTAGTTTTGCGTCTCTTGTGGTAGTTTTTGTGGTAGTTTTTGTCTCTTTGTGGTAGTTTTTGTCTCTTTGTGGTAGTTTTGCGTCTCTTTGTGGTAGTTTTTGTCTCTTTGTGGTAGTTCTTGTCTCTTTGTGGTAGTTTTGCGTCTCTTTGTGGTAGTTTTTGTCTCTTTGTGGTAGTTTTTGTGGTAGTTTTTGTCTCTTTGTGGTAGTTTTGCGTCTCTTTGTGGTAGTTTTTGTCTCTTTGTGGTAGTTTTTGTCTCTTTGCAGTTGCTTATCTGACCTTCCAACAGCAGCAGTAACAGTGGCTCCACTCAGAGGCCCGGCTCTCCTCAGCCGTTGGGCCTGTGCCCAGTCGACCCGCTCAGTGATCCATCATGCTTGAGAAACATTTAGACAAAGTCCTGCTTGTTATCTGAAGCTTGTAGCTCCTCATCACCGACCAAAAATAGATGTAACAGCAGAACACAAGTGTGTGGTGTGTTTTTAAATTGAAAAGATCATTTCCAGTATCAGACATGTCTTTCATGACGCCTGCAGCAGCTTCCATTTTACACTGAGAGGTGTCACCTGTTCATTTTAGGTCTTTGCTTTGCTGTGGCTATAACGACATCTCTCTCACAGCCAATCACCGTCCTCCTCATGCTGTAGAATACGACAGAAGCAGAAAGTCAAGATGTTGAGAAACTTGTGCAAAAACTAATTCTGTGGTTGTCTTCTGTTCTTTACTCTTCAGTCCCTTATCTTTGACGAGGTGGATCTGTCAGACGCCAGCGTGGCAGAGTCCAGCACAAAGAATGTCAACAACAGCTTCACAGTGAGTGCATCTCTCACACACACACACACACACACACACACACACACACACACACACACACACACACACACACAGGTGAGATCACAGGCAGAGGCATGTATCAGACAGAGAGTGTGTCACTAACACAGTGTGGGTTATGATTGGATGAATGTCATGGGGCCGTATTTGAACCAATAGAAATGGCATTAAGGCTCCAACTAATGATTATTTTTATTATCTGTAAATCTAATTGTTTTGTAAATTAATTTTTAATCTCATTTTGTCCATTAAATGTCAAAAAAAGTCAAAGGAAAGTCTAAAACTCACTCAGTGAGTTTGCTATTGCACAAGAGAAGCAGTAACCGATGAAACAGATAGTTACTCATTAATTTTCTGTCGATAGATTAATTGATTAATTGTTTCAGCTCGTTCAGACTGGATTTATTTCTCTGGGGAACGTGACGTTATCTCGAAAGGACTTTCCACAGATTTAAAGCAGCTGTTGTCTGTTCTTTTTCTTGTTTTTTTAATGATAACAGTCGATTATTACGATGTGATAACGATGTGACGTCGGAGCCAGGAGCTTTTTTCTTTTCTTTGTAGCTACTGTCACTTTGCTGCTGTAACTAATAAAGGATTATCTTATCTTATCTTATCTTATCCTGAAGTTAGCATGCTAACCAGCTAGCCCCGGCCCGGTCAGCCCTTCTTTAGTGACTCGGTATCAGGAAATGACGAGAGGTAGCTGCTCAGGGGGCGTGTTATAACCTCTTGTCTTGTAAACACAACAATGGCTGAAGCTCTTGCCAAGCCTGGTGAACAGCTGTTAATGCTAACGTTAGCCATGTAGCAACAGCAGAACGTACGTATAGACACAACAGTGGAGAGTTTGTCTTTGTTTGAGTGTCTGTCCTGGTCAGAACTTTACCTCTGACTGACAGAGACTCCAAACAGGATTTAAGTCTTTAAAGTTTTCTGAAACGTCACCGTCGTCTCATTGAGTCTTTAACTGTTCAAATTGAACGCTGGTGTCTAACGAGATCTAGATTGCACTCCGTCACAGTGGATGCATCAGCTGGAGATCCAGCTGGGTTTACAAGGAAACAGGATTTGCCTTTAAAGGATAATGATTCATTCGACACATTGTACACCTGAAAATGTCAGCGGTTATATTTAGCTGATGTTTTAATATACGTTTCCCAGAATTGCTCCTCATGCATTTGTCAGACGCCGCTCGTCCAGCGGGAGAAAACAAGCTGTGAATGGATGTTCGTTCAGGAAAAGAACCAGCTGCTGTGTGTGTGTGTGTGTGTGTGTGTGTGTGTGTGTGTGGGGGCGGCGGAGGGAAAATGAACATGAGTATTAGGAGTAACGAGGATGAAAACAGACAGTGAAAGAGCTCGTGGTGCCCCGTCCTTTCTATAAATGTCTCTCCTCTCCGCGAGTGTTGCTATAATAAGAAAAGAGGAGGAGGAGGAGGAGGAGGAGGTGGAGGAGGAGGGCAGGAGCACAGCGCTCAGAGGAGAGCACGCTGCTATTTATAGCAACCTGCTCCAAACCCTTCACTGAGGCGGGGATGGCTTCACGTCTGCTGGATTCACAGAGATGATCACGTGACCAGCCGTGACTCTGTGTGAGTTACAGGGTTAATGAACATGATGAGCATCAGCATCCCAGTGAGATGGAGAGGAGGAGAGGACCAGGAGATGTGGAAGGAGGGAAGGGATGAAGGAGACAAAGATGATAGGAGGTGAAAGAGGAGAATATTAAATTATTAAATGAATGATTGATGGGGAGCGTCTGCAGAGCAGGTTTAAGATGGCGGGAGGAGGTAGTGCAGCGGAGGAAATCCTGGAGTGATGTCACACCGTCGCTCACTGCACTCGCACACATAAGAAAGAGAGGGGAGGAGGGGAGGAGGGGAGGAGGGGAGGAGGGGAGGAGGGGGGTGAGATAGAGGCACATCCAGCACTGAGAAGTGGGAGAGGAGAGAAGGATGAAGAGACAAGAGGGACAGGAAGGGAAGACGGGACGGACGGAGGAAACGTAAAGGTAAAACGTGACGGGCTGAATGGTTGTTTACACACACACACACACACACACACCTTGTAATGCGCATCAACGACCAGACAAAGTCACGCACCAACAGGGGAGACCGGGTTTCATCAGACAGAGAGAGAGAGAGAGAGAGGGGGGGGAGAGAGAGAGAGGGAGAGACCACTGCAGAGGAGGCATTGCAGGACTCTGCTCAGTCTCTGTCTGTCTGTCTGCTGTCGTCCTCCTGTCGTCCTGCTGTCTGTCCTCCTGTCTGTCCTCCTGTCGTCCTGCTGTCGTCCTCCTGTCGTCCTGCTGTCGTCCTGCTGTCTGTCCTCCTGTTGTCCTCCTGTCGTCCTGCTGTCTGTCCTCCTGTCCGTCTGTGTCTCTGAGGATGAGCGATGCTGCCGCCGTCTCCTCTGCAGGTCGGTGTTACTCGGATGTTTTTTGACTCGTTCTCAGACGTTAGCGATTCATGCTCGGAGCTCTGCAGATGTTTGCTCGGCGTGTTTAGTTTGCATGCCCCTCCCCCCACCTAAGGAACCCCCCCCCCCCCCCCCCACCTGAGGACCTTCCAGCAACATAAGAATCGAATTGCACTAGTTATTCAAGGGGAATCACTTCACTCCCGCTCCGTTATCTCTGCTGCACAGTTCAGTGTAATTAATAAAACAGGTTTATTTAATTATGTATTTAATGATGTAATAAATCAGACTCAAGATATAAGCGTATATGTGTGTGTGTGTGGTTGTGTGTGTGTGTGTGTGTGTGTGTGTGTGTGTGTGTGTGTGTGTGTGTGTGTGTGAGCAGCGTCTCTTGTTGTGTGTTGACGAGGAGTCTGTGAATGTACGATGAGGCAGCGTCGCTGTAGCTGGAGAGCGAGCACCTTGAAGTCCACGTGAGGGGTGGGGGGTGGGTGGCGGTTGAGGAGAGGAGAGGAGGGTGGGGGGGACTCAGCCCAACCCACCCCCTAAACTCATTAGAGACTCTGCAGGCACGCATCGCCTCGCTCCCTGACTCACTGCTGTTTATTACCGTCCACTTTAAACGCATGAAACCAATCTGAGGGAATCAGCGCTCTGATTGGTCGCCTGGTTAATATTAAGTGTTTGCAGAAAATCACAGACGAAGTGTGTGTGTGTGTGTGTGTGTGTGTGTGTGTGTGTGTGTGTGTGTGTGTGTGTGTGTGTGTGTGTGTGTGTGTGTGTGTGTGTGTGTGTGTGTTGTAGAGAGTGAGCAGCTGTGAGCGATTCTATTCCACCTCCTCTGTTGTTGTGCTGCAGGTCCCAGTGGATGAACATCCACCGCTCCTGCACCTGTGTGTGTGTGTGTGTGTGTGTGTGTGTGTGTGTGTGTGTGTGTTTGTGTGTGTGGGTGTGTGTAAACAGTGGCGGGTGGCGGGTGAACCCCCCCATTATCAGCTAATCTTTGGTGGTTACCTCTCTGCCTAAAATAAAAATAAATGAGGCATGTGATTGCATGTTCTCATCATTTACAGATGTAGATTCTGGTTGTCACTTGTCATTACACACACACACACACACACACACACACACACACACACACACACACATACACACGCACACACACACACACATACACACGCACACACACACACAGATATTCCATTCTGAAGGTCAGTTATCAAGAGAGGTTTTCCACACTTCAGGGATGCCTAGAGCCATTTTTGGAAACAGCTGTTCCCGTTTCTCCTGGCAACCAATCTTATCACTACCCTGCTTCACACACACACACACACACACACACACACACACACAACACACACACACACACACACACACACACACACGGATACAGTACACCAGGAGAGAGACAGGATGATCTATTTCCAAAGGGATCAATTTTCCAAGTGCATGCATGTACACACACACTGATGTACACACGCACACACACACGCACACACGCACGCACGCACACACACACACACACACACACACTAATCCTTTGCAGTTCCTAGTGGAAAATGTTTTGTGATTAACGGCAGAGAAAAGAGAGAGAGAAAGAGAGAGAGAGTTCTTCCTGTTTAATGAACGACTGATGAAGGAACTGTAACTCATTTTCATCATTGATTAATTGATCAATTCTCTTGATTGATCGCTGAGTCTTGACATGTGGAACAGTGAGTCCTGTGACGTCCTGTCGTCTCTAACAGTCCTTCAGAAAAATAAACAAAGTATTTTTAGTAATAAAACTTTAAGTAAACGTCTCTTTGACTGAAACTACAGCTGCGTCTCATGATCATCACACAAGTCTTTTATCAATTCATCAAATAATCGTTTTGCCTTCAAAATATCAGATAATAGTGAAAATTGCCTGAATGATAGAAGATGAATGACACACCTGGAGTAATATCAGATTAAACATTATAATTACTGTCAAATACTATATATTAATTACATTAAAAATGTCCTTATATCTGCTCATATATATGTATATATGATATAGATATATAAAGATATATCTATATCTATATCTCAGTCCGTTACAATCAGTAGTTAAATGTTTCTATAATTATTGATTAGTTGTTTGATATAATGACAGTTAAGTGTGAGCAGAGTATTTGCTCATTAGAGGAGCACGATTCACAAAATCTCAGGATTAGATTCAAAATCGATTCTCGTGTCGCCCACTTTTCTCAACTCTCTGCTGTCGCTGCTGCTCGTCTCTTTGCCTCTTTGCCTCTTTGCAGCTCTGACACCGCTGCCAAGTGACGCCCTGCTGCTGCTGCTTGTGTGAATGACCTGCTACACACACACACACACACACACACACACACACACACACACACACACACACACACACACACACACACACCTGCTGTTTGAACACCTTGTAGAAGCCTCAGGTTCTGGAGAGTGAAACTTGTTGTGAGTCGTGATGCGTTCACGTCTTTAACTTTATTATTCCTCCACGCCGTCGACAGTCAGAGGAGCCATATTGTTTTATCTCCAGAACACCTCGACAGAACTTCTTCAAATTTGGCACAAACATTCACTTGGAACCAAAGATGATGGTTAGATTTTGGTGATCAACACACACACACACACACACACACACACACACACACACACACACACACACACACACACACACACACACACAGGCAGGTCGTTGTAGTTGGGCTCCATGTCTGTTGGTGTTGAGTCTTCAGGATGTGACACGGCTGCACATTTATCCAGTTATGTCCTGAATGGGTTTAATAATGGACGGACAGAGCGGCGCTGAACCTGCGGCTTCAGATTGTGGAGGTTGGTCGTTTCCGAAACGCTGCGTCGAAAAAAATCAATGAGCGCTTTGTCGGAGACGGAGAAGAAGAAGGAGCGGTGTTCAGCTCGCAGCGACGCGGAGATTCATCACACCTCAGAGTTTCTCATGTAATTCACTGTCACCGTCGCTCTTCTTCTCTGTCTTCATTAGTGGCTCTGTTCTCTCACGGGCTTTTTGCTGGTAAATGAAATGGTACATTTTGGCTCCTGCAGTTTGTGTTGTAGCTTCTCTACAGACGTGTGAAACCTGATCTCTGGTAAAAGCAGGTCTGAGATCAGTTCAATCAGCCTCAGATTATTGATTGAAACACAAGGAGAACCTGAAGGAACCTCCTGATGACTTCAAGCTATTTCACTAATCTTTCTCACGTCTGCTTGTAGAGCTGCAGCCGCTACTCCCTCCCTTCACTGACAGGAAATTAAACTAGAATTAATTGAACTAATAATTGAATATTTTGATAATCTGCTTTTGCTTTTCTTTGTCAATAAGATTCTTTTACTTTGAAACGTTTTCTGTGTTTAACACAAATATTTTATACATAAACATTTTAATGATTCAGTCTGTGGATCGTGTTCTACTGACTTTTCATTTTACAGTCAGTCAGTCAGTCAGTGATTAGTCAGTGATCAGTCAGTCATTGATCAGTCAGTCAGTCAGTCATTGATCAGTCAGTCAGTCAGTCAGTCATTGATCAGTCAGTCAGTCAGTCAGTCATCAGTCAGTCAGTCAGTCAGTCATCAGTCAGTCAGTCATTGATCAGTCAGTCAGTCAGTGATTAGTCAGTGATCAGTCAGTCAGTCAGTCATTGATCAGTCAGTCAGTCAGTCAGTCAGTCAGCGATCAGTCAGTCAGTCAGTCAGCGATCAGTCAGTCAGTCAGTCATTGATCAGTCAGTGATCAGTCAGTCAGTCAGTCAGCGATCAGTCAGTCAGTGTGACCTCACAGAACATGTGATGCCTCTGTAGCGTCCTGAAGGTGTTTCCTTACGTCTGGTACGAACCCAGAGAAACTTTATTTGATCTGATGAAACCGACTGATTGACATTGTAGCGTAAAACAGAAAATACATTAGTAGAGATTAAGCCAGACAGTTTACCTCATGTAAGAATGGATAATTATAAATAAAGTTTTCCTCCTGTGGGGGGGGGGGGGGTTTAAAGTAACATACCTTATGGGCTCATGTATCATTAGATTGTGTGACTTTAGTTAGAGAGAAAACAGCGTTACAGCTGCAGCGAACTGAACTGACTGACTGGACTTCATCAGAAACATCTTATCACAGAGGGAAGAAACACCTCGCACAGACAACCAAAGAAGACTGATATTGATTAGAGTGATGTTGCATTCAGTGTGTGTGTGTGTGTGTGTGTGTGTGTGTGTGTGTGTGTGTGTGTGTGTGTGTGTGTGTGTGTGTGTGTGTGTGTGTGTGTGTGTGTGTGTGTGTGTGAGTGTGTGAGAGAGATCAGCCTCACTAAGGTGAACAGAGATAACATGAGGACACGATGAGTTACAAAGAGACGGAGGGAAAGAAGAGAGGAGGCGGCATCAATAAGTGATGGGGGCGCTGAAAGGGTGGTGTGTGTCTGTAGGGTTATCTACAGGGAGACTGTCCTTTAAACACACACACACACACACACACACACACACACACAGGAAGAGGATGAGGGAGGGGGAGAGAAGCTCTTAGCCTTTACTGAGGCGCTTCGCCTGTCAGCACATATCTGCCTCAACGCATGAGGAGCTGAGAGCGAGAGAGAGAGAGAGAGGGAGGGAGAGAGAGAGAGAGAGAGGGAGGGAAGAAATGCTTGAGCGGAAGAAAAGACCAACTCAAGAAGGTGTGAGAGGATAAGTGAGCTACAGTTAATGAGAGAGAGAGAGAGAGAGAAGGAAAGAGGGAGGGGGCTTCTCATGCTTCCTCTTCCTTAAAGACGGAGCAGATCTCTCCCTCCTCTCAGAGGCTCCGCAGGCTGAAGGACGAACACACTGGAAACATTTATCTCTCTTTTCCTTTTTTCTATACTCTCTCACTTTCTGAGCTGAAGTATCTCTTCCTCCCTCCCTCCCTCCAGGTGATCACTCCGTTCCGTAGACTCATCCTCTGTGCTGAGAACAGGAAAGAGATGGAGGACTGGATCAGTTCACTGAAGTCCGTCCAGTCCAGAGAGCACTACGAGGTAAGAGCCCCTCTCTGATCAACACAGGTGTGTGTGTGTGTGTGTGTGTGTGTGTGTGTGTGTGTGTGTGTGTGTGTGTGTGTGTGTGTGTGTGTGTGTGTGTGCGCAGAGATAAAGAGGAGGAAGACAGAGATGGGCTCAGCGCTGCAGGAACAATGGAGCTGCTTTGAGGCGTCTCCTCCTCTGGAGATTTTACTCTGTAATTTTTCCGTCAGTGTTTCTGGTTTTAACAAAATAAAAGTCCTGGTGTTGAAGTGCAGTGGGAGTGAGAGCTGTGGGGAGTTGTTGATGCAGCGGTGAATGTACACAGGCGCTCATGGATGCACATGTACAGTGACGGGTACACAACTGTACAGTACAGTCGGTATCAAACACACATACACACACACACACACACACACACACACACTGACCGTCACAAAGCACATGTCTGATTCTACAACAGCCCGTTTCTTTACTCTGTGACACTGAGTCTGTTTTAACGTCCTTGTTATCTCACTGTGTGTTTAGGAATCAAACCAACGGCACAACGTCAACATACAAACCACTGTGACATTTTTATCACAGAACCTCCTGTAACAGTTTGCGGAGTGTGTGTGTCTGTGTGTGTGTGTGTGTGTGTGTGTGTGTTGACAGTGACGGGTTGTGGCGAGCTCTGGGAGGAAGCAGTGCTGCATTTTAATGGCTTTGATTTGGGAGGGAAATCTTATATAAGACCCCATCCCTCACCCCATTATTGCACTGCAATGCAGCAGCACCCCCAGAGCTCACACGCCACAGAGTACACACACGTGTGTGCGAGCACACGTACATGCACACACGCGCACACGCCCCTCACCAAGACGCCGACACAACGGCGGTTAATTAGCGTCCTCTCTGATGTAGCAGTGAGTGTGAGCACCTGTTACAAGTCGACTTATGAAACTGTGCCGACGCTGCGCCAGATGCAACAGCCACTCTCACTCCTACAGTGCACCACGCCTCCACAGTGCGCTCACTCCGTACACTAATATATATAGAAGCCAGTTTTACCTGACCAGGAGTCACTTCAGACAGTCAGGGAGTTCCTGTGGAGCCCTTCTTTTCTCTTCCATCAGAAGATATAAAAACCATCTCAGTGTAGTTTCACATCTCCTCTCTCAGGCTTCTCTCTGCAGCTCTAGTAACAACAGGTCAGTGAGCCAATCAGAAGAGAGGAGGCTCTGAGCCACTCACACTGGATGCGTGGCGTCTGCGTCACGGCAGCTGAACGTCTTGCTTTTGATTTCGGCGTCCATGTTAACGGGATAGCCTTGCAGCTTCGTCACGTGTAGAGATTCAGTCTCTTGTCTGTTTTTCACGTGACACGTCTCCCAGCAGTAACACAGAAAAGACCTGATGATGTCATAGTGACATCACACCAGCAACGTCACCTTCTATGTATAGGCTGAATCTGAATATGACACAGACATGAAAAATTATAAATATATTTTTTAACCATTGTAGCAGCTGCATGTGAAGAAAAAAATATATGAGAAATTAATTTATAATGAAAAGAAATCCAACATTCAGTAACTGTAAACTCTGTCTGACTGTTTTCTGACTGATCCAATAAAAATAAAGCAGATTTCAGGTAAAAACACTCAGAGAAACCAAATCCTGCAAGGTTTAGATGGTGGGTCCAGGTGGGCGGGGCTTGGTGACTGCTTTGTTGTGACATCACAAAGTTCCAGAAGTCCTGACGGCTGGTTTTAAGGCTCAGTTTCTGAATACAGGCTGTGTGCATTTCTCTGTGGACTGAGGCTTTGATACTTTCACAGTATTAATATAGAAGCTAGAGCTGATCTATAATCACACTACACATGGACACAGACCTTTCATACGGGAAAGTGAATTATTTTTATTAAGTAAAAATAACACACAAGGAATGAATGGAGTGAATGTGAAAAGATGTTGATGTGTCTCTGCTGCAGGAAAATGTTGAAATGATGCATTTATCTTTTATATTTGAAAATGTTCTACTTTCTTATGAAGAAAACAACCAGTAACAGTAACGTGCAGTGATATGTAATGAAAGCTACAGTAGACATGATATATCCGTATATGTTGTTATCATGATATGTGCTGCCAACCCTGTTTTAACCTCTCCTTTGCCAGACGGCTCAGTTTAATGTGGAACATTTCTCAGGGATGCACAACTGGTACGCCTGCTCCCACGCACGGCCCACCTTTTGCAACGTCTGTAAAGATAGCTTGTCTGGGGTCACGTCTCATGGCCTCTCTTGTGAAGGTACGTAACACACACACACACACACACACACACACACACACACACCCCAAACACAACACGACACGTTTACTGTCTAACACACGTGTTTTCTCATGTAACGGCCTTTAATCCACGGTGTTGCTGCGTCTCACCACTGATGGATTCTCACTCTGTCGCAGCTCTATAGGATCTTTATTTGAAGGTGTTTATGACTATGTTGAGTAAGTGGATCGTGAGTGGTTGCAGTGAGAAAGTTCTTTGTCCGGACGGCTGTCCAAGTGGAGCAGGCTGGGTACGCCGGAGCCAGCGTGAGTCTAGTTTTGTTTCAGCGCGGCACCAATCAAGCCGTTAGCTTCAAGTAGAGCGAGTGAGAAGAGCTGGTGGCGAACCGCCATTTAACGCCGCACAGGCACGGGCATGATGGACGTGTGTTAGCTAGACCGTTTGGATTTTATTTTAGTGTTTCTTCTTGCTGTGAGTGACGCCACATCTCCTCACCTCGCCCGTGAGGGAGCAGTGAAGTCGGGGTGTTAAGGCGAAAAGGGGGTTGATGCTATTTTTTGCTTTCTTTGAGTTGGAGTGTCAGTGACAGGCAGAAGACCTTAATGAGCACCATCTGCATATCCTCTGCTTCTAATTTTGCTAATGTTTCGCCCGGGAGAGAGTGTGTGTGTGTGTGTGTGTGTGTGTGTGTGTGTGTGTGTGTGTGTGTGTGTGTGTGTGTGTGTGTGAGTGTGTGTGAGTGTGTGTGAGTGTGTGTGTGTGTGTGTGTGTGTGTGTGTGTGTGTGTGTGTGAGTGTGTGTGTGTGTGTGAGTGTGTGTGAGTGTGTGTGAGTGTGAGTGTGTGTGTGTGTGTGTGTGTGTGTGAAGGCAGTGAGAGCCTCTCCACTCAGTGCTCATTACCCTCCACAATGAGACCCTCTCATATCCAGAGCAGGAGGCTAAACAAAGAGACTCACACCCTCTTTACACCAATGATCAGGTGTGATGCAGCCGGTTGGATTTACCACATCGTGTTGTCAGGTTATGGGATTGCAGGTTAAATCAAGACACACAGAATTTTTCAGGCTTATTCAGAAGACTGATCTGCATGAATTAGTGCGGTGAGTGAGCTTTTAGCTTCCGTGCTAACGAAAACAGACGTGTGACGTCTCATCCTCAGGTTGTGGCTCCTGTCGGTGTCGGAGCCTCGGTGTGAGACGCTTCCATCCGTGATTGTTGTTTTTAAAACCTCTGTCAGAGCTGCAGCTTCGCTCTCAGAGGAAGCTTTGTGCTGGACAGGTGACAGGTGTGTCGTCAGTGTCTCTGAATGACGTCACAGCAGGAAAAGGGCGGTGTTGTGTTTACATGAATGCTGATCGGAGCTGGAGCCCATACAAAGTTTCCCTCCAGGTGAAGCTCACAGACCGGCCCCAAACCCTCGTCCCACACAGCAACAGTGTCAGTAACAAATACTGAGAAAGATAAATGATACATAATAATATGATACGTACAGTTTGAGATTTCCAAAAATGTACAAAATAGCAGAGTATGAAGTTTTCCACTGTCCTGAGAGAACCTGTAACAGGAAGACGCAGCTGAGATCGCAGCTTCATCAAAACATGGGGTCAACGTTAGGGAGGCCGCGACACGTCAACACAGCTGTTGTGTTTCATATAGATCTATAGATCCACGGTGAGCACAGGAGTCTCTCAGTACAATCCAATAGGAGCAGAGTGATGCCAAGAGTGTGTGAGGAGGGAGGAGGGAGGGAGGGAGGGAGGAGGGAGGGAGGGAGGGAGGGAGGAGGGAGGGAGGAGGGAGGGAGGAGGGGTGAGAGTGTCTCTATTAAACGTCGAGAGCAGCCAGCCAAACAGTTTCACAGCAATCAACACGGCTTAAATTTCCCTTCGATTTCCTGAGCAGGACGCTTGGCAGGGATTGATTCACGCTACCTAGCCCCACACACACACACACACACACACACACACACACACACACACACACACACACACACAATGTTCTCCTCCAGTCTGGTCTGGTCTAGCCTGGCCATCAACAGACAGTGGTATCATGTCCTCTGGATTCTCTTAATGTTCTGCTAATGCTCTCTAACAGCATTTAGTGGGAGACGAGATTGAAACATCGATTGTTGCTCCCGGATATGACTTTGACTTGATTTGTATATCTTGTGTAGATTGCCTCATGACAACAGTGTGTGTGTGTGTGTGTGTGTGTGTGTGTGTGTGTGTGTGTGGGTAAGGGTGGGGTGGCTAAGAAGCAAAGTTCCCCAGAGTGCAGACATTATTCATGAGTTCACTAAGTGGCTCGTCTGTAATGGAGGACGAGGCGGGGGCGTCTCCTGATACATCTTCATCAGAAACACTCACATTTAAATTCCTCATTCACCGTCACCTGCAGTAAACACATTAAAGCCCAACGCGTGACGAGCTCCACGTGCACAGACTGAAGCCTGAGGGATTTATATAAGACCACCATCATCTTACTGTTCTTCACTTTAAAGGAAAAGTTCAACGTTTTAGGAAGAATGTTTATTAGTGGACAGCACCATGAAGCTGGAGCTAGGTTAGCTTAGCTTAGCATAAAGAGTGGAAGCAGAGGGAAACTGCTAGCCTGGCTCATAACAGCAACTTTAACTCTCACTAATGTTTTTTTATTCCTCCGGCGACAGTCAGAGCGGCGGCCATTCTTGTTTCAGGCCGTCCGTCTCACATGATGTCTCAGTGACGCCCTGTCTGATGCTCAGTGTTTCTGTTGATCCACACACACACACACACACACACACACACACACCACACACACACACACACACACACTGTACGTGGTGTGACGTCACGTGCACAGACGCAGTGTCTGTTAGAAACCGGGGCTGAGCTCTGCGTGAAACGCCGCTCGCCTTCATGTCGGTCTGTCAGTACAGGGAGGAAGGAAAAACACACAGCATCATCATCATCATCACCATCACGTGGTCGGCTCTGTCCTCAGCTGCTGACGTGCTAATGATCACCTGACGCAGGTATTCAGCTTCACACAGAGCTGTGTAGACGTGTCAGTGCAGCAGGTAATTCTGGACGTGGAGCTGGACCCGTCTGGTTCCTGTGTGGTCCAGTTCCAGGGTTCAGGTCTGTGTTAGTCTTCCTGTTGCTGTGGTGTGGAGCAAAGTCCTCGTCCGTCAGACACGTATATGCAGCACAGGATCAGGGAAGTTAGTAATTACGCCCACTGACATCTCATTAGGGCTGGATTCATTAAAGCTCTGTACTTACAGGGGCGTGTCCGTCCCTGAATCATCCGTCAGTGTCAGGATCTGTGAAATTCTGCATTTTACATTCATTTTATGTAGAATTAGCTTTTTAAACTGACGTGTGACACGTCTGTGCATTGACCGCAGGTCACAGCCCTGTTCAGCTCTGATTTACAGAGAAGCTGCTGAGGTTTACAGGTGGAGAACGTCAGACTGACGGAGGTGTGTGCTGAACGCTTGTGTTTTTCAGTGTGTAAATTCAAAGCCCACAAACGCTGTGCCGTCAGAGCCACCAACAACTGTAAGTGGACCACCCTGGCCTCCATAGGGAAGGACATCATTGAGGATGAGGACGGGGTAAGTTTCACGTCAACAGTCTTTCCTTTATGACAGATCTTCAGGAACTATGGAGGAACTCTTGCTTTCTGACATTTGATGGTTGATTTTCTGGGGGAATACTGAAGTGTTTTCATTGTGTTGTGGTAAATTTGCTAATTTTAAAGAGTGAATATTGATGCAGAGCTTCAGCTTCCAGCCACTAAATCCTTTTCACGTACAGTTCATGGACTCATCGCTCTGAGAGAGAAGAGAGACTGTGTGTTTGAACTGTGTGTGTGTGTGTGTGTGTGTGTGTGTTGAACCTACAGATTGCGATGCCTCACCAGTGGTTGGAAGGCAACCTGCCCGTCAGTGCCAAGTGTGCCGTGTGTGATAAGACGTGTGGCAGCGTGCTCAGACTGCAGGACTGGCGCTGCCTCTGGTGTAAAGCTATGGTGAGGCTTCTGCCACTGAAACATGAAGTTTAAAATGTTTGAACAGAATCTGAAGAAACTTTAAAGAGGATTAAAATCATCACACAGAAGCTGGTGGAACGTCTCCTGGTGCAGATCACTTCCTGTCCCTCCATCAGTTTTCTATTAGAGACTTACAGCCTGTACACAAATATAATATATTGAATCTCCATATATAAAATATATGTACATGTAAAATATGAAAGTCCATCATAGATATTTTTAATATATGTACATATACAAACTACTGAGTATTTCATATATATTATAAACTTATATCTTCATAGATCCAGAGGATGTCTGTATGTCTGTAATGATGATAACAATAATAATAATAATAATAAACTTTATTTCACCTTTCATACAAGAAACGCAGCACAAAGTGCTTCACATGAATAAAAGACATGAGTGTAAAATGAGAGGAAATAAAGAATAGAATAATAAATCATGTGATAAGAGGTTTAGAATAAGTGCAGAGCAACGTGCAGAACGTCAGAGCGAATTCAAGTTAAAGATAAGTGAGTTTCAGTGAGCTGCTGATGTCTACAGATGCTGCGCTCCACAGCTTTGGGCTTTAACCTTATAGACATACAGTATATGGTGACATCACGCCTGATGTATGGTGACATCACGCCTGATATATGGTGACATCACGCCTGATGTATGGTGACATCACGCCTGATATATGGTGACATCACGCCTGATGTATGGTGACATCACGCCTGATATATGGTGACATCACGCCTGATATATGGTGACATCACGCCTGATATATGGTGACATCACACCTGATATATGGTGACATCACACCTGATATATGGTGACATCACGCCTGATGTAGAGACACATATGGTCATATATCACATTTCTTTCTGTCTCACATATTTCAAGACCTAATCAGTTATTTTACAGTGTTTCTGTCTGTATTTCCCAGTGTGTAAGTGTGTGTGTAAGTGTGTGTGTAAGTGTGTGTAAGTGTGTGTAAGTGTGTGTGTAAGTGTGTCTAAGTGTGTGTGTGTAAATGAGGTTAAGTGTGTGTCTGTACAGGAGTGCAGTTTGTTTGTGGATGTGTAGATTTTGTCTTTTTATATTTGCAGTCCTTTTCTCTGTTATAAAGAGTCGATCACTTTTTAAATGTTATTTTTATTCTTATTTTTCACAGGGACACTTTAACCATTAAAACAACAGCCAATCAGACAACTGTCAGCTGTTGTGTATTAATGTGAGCGTGGTGAATGATCATGTTTGTTTGCTGCTGTTCGTCCAGGTGCACACAGCCTGCATGGACCTGTACCCTCGCAAGTGTCCTCTGGGTCAGTGCAAAGTCTCCATCATTCCTCCTACAGCGCTCAACAGCATCGACTCAGACGGTAGGCACCACACACACACACACACACACACACACACACACACACACACACACACACCACACACACACACACACACAATCACCTGTGCAATCAGGCTGACTCATTCAGAGGGTCAGAGGTCGATGTCAGACGGCCCCTATGAGCAATCGCCACATTTCAGAGGTGAATAAATGAGATTTCACCTCATTTGGTCTGGCAGTGTCTTCTCTCTGAACTTTGACCTTCCGCTCCTTCACGTGGAGGAGACGGCAGCGGGGGAGGGAGGGATGATTCACTCTCGGTTTGATGGAGGCGTCGAGGTCCCGTTATCGCACACACACACAGCCGTCCAGAAGTCTGAGACCAGGTTTCTCATTCTCACAAACAGCTGGAGCGTGTGGCGGGAAACAGAACGACAGACAGTGTCATTATTTCCCCTCAGGGTAATTGATCTCAGCATCAGATCCGCACTCCGTTATCAGCTTCCTGCTAGTCATAAGTGGTATTAGACAGGGACAGGGCAGCTGCTCCAGGAAACCGGCTGTTTCTTGTGAAGCCAGGTGGTTTAAAAATAGCCTCATCTGACAGGTCGGTACACACCTCCGCTTTAAATAGAGCTGCAATCAAGACGTGTGTGTGAGGAGAATTATAATTAGACAGCTCCCAGCTCGCTGTCAAAGTGAGCGCGCAGACACCACCGAAGAAGAAGAAGAGCTCTGCAGAGACATACGAAGAACCCCAAGGCTCACCGTTCAACATTGTGTGTGTGTGTGTGTGTGTGTGTGTGTGTGTGTGTTTGCCAGAGCCCACATTAAACTCATTCTAGATGGAGATCAGCACCTGCAAGACAGACTCAGACAAGCATGTGTGATTGTATTACTGTTGCTGAAGCCACACATACACACACACACACACACACACAACACACACACACACACACACACACACACACACACACACACACACACACACACACACATACAGTCAGTGAGTCTGTGAAAAGCTGGCATCGGCTAATTGGTAGATGGATAAGAGAGAGAGAGAGAGAGAGAGAGAGAGAGAGAGAGAGAGGATGGGGAATCCAGATGAACGATGCATAAGACAAAAACAGAAAAAAGGAATAAATGAAAATAAAAGATATCTCTCTCTCTCTCTCTCTCTCTGTCTCTCTCTCTCTCTGTCTCTCTCCCTCTCCCTCTCTCTATCTCTCTCTCTCTCTCTCTCTCCACCTCCTCACGTGCCAGTGCCCCCCCCCCTGCCCAAATGCAGGCTGGGAAGTGTTTGGTTGTTATTGGCTGGGGGGCAGAGTGGAGCACGTGCTGGAGCGTCGTGACTCCCCCTCCCCTCCTTTCCTTTCCTCTCTCCTTCTCTTCCACTCGCCCTCGCTCCATCCATCCTTCACTGACAACATCACGGGGGGGGGGGGTGAAATCAAAGAGAGCAGACAGAGATTAGAGGGAAGAAGTGAAGGAGGATGAAGAGGAGGGTGGAGGCTCGAACATGAGACGGTGTTTGTGGAAGAACAGAAACGTCTTGTTGCTCGTCCACAGAGTTTGTGTTGATGCTCAGTGTATGTCGTGTGCTTGTTGTTTGTCGTGTTTGTCGTTTTTTGTTTGTCATGTTTGTCATGTATTTGTTGTGAATAGAATACATGTACACAAACACGATGATAGCACTGGGTGAAAATGGGACACTTGAGAAGCTTGTGAACAGGATACAGTCGCTGCATTTACAAAATACAAAATACTTCAATCCTACAACCTTAAAAAGAAAAACATCAGTCCATCATTTATCAGTCTCATAGGGGAGACACACAATCAGCAATAAATGGTAGACAGAAAATAACAGCAAAAATAATAATAGAATTAAGAATAAAAATAATAGCTGTACAGTAACCAGTTGTGAAGACCCCAGGCTTTCAGGGTTTAGACAAGTTTAAACATATTTGACGTTTTCATAGTGTTATCAGGTTCATTCACACCTGTTGACCCCAGCACACCTCACTACAAGTCTACATCATTTATCTTCAATACAACATTACACATGACAGGCGTTACATTCAGAGCTTCAAGAAACTGTGACAGTGTTAAAGAGGGTCAGTGGGGGCGTGTACTGTGACCATGATCTTACACTTTTCGCTTGAAGCATTAACCAGGTGTTTTGTTGCTGTTGCTGTGTATCCTCAGGATTCTGGAAAGCCACCTGCCCCCCCTCCTGTGCCAGTCCGCTCCTGGTTTTTGTCAATTCCAAAAGCGGAGACAACCAGGGAGTGAAGTTCCTACGGCGCTTCAAGCAGCTCCTGAACCCGGCTCAGGTCTTTGACCTGGTCAACGGCGGGCCGCACCTCGGGTGAGTGTTGATGTGTCCAGATGCAGACACATAAAAAAACATCCATAAATAAGCTTTTTATGTCGTTGTGGAAATCTGAAGTGTGCGTGTGTTTGTGTGTTTTCAGTCTGCGCCTATTTCAAAAGTTCGACAACTTCCGGATCCTGGTGTGCGGGGGGGACGGCAGCGTGGGCTGGGTCCTGTCAGAGATCGACAAACTCAACCTACACAAACAGGTAAGACACAGTGTGACAGACGAGGAGGGACGTCAACAGCTGTCATGAACAAACTGAAGCTGCACAGAGAGAGAATGATGTGTGTGTGGTCATGGTCATCTTAAAGACACACACCTATTATACACACACCAGCAGTCACACACACACACACACACACACACACACACACACACACACACACACACACACGCTGCCAGCCTCTATTCCCTGATGCCAAATAAACCCTCTGCTCGTGTTTCAGTGCCAGCTGGGGGTGTTGCCGTTGGGAACGGGCAACGACCTGGCGCGGGTGCTGGGCTGGGGCCCGTCATGCGACGACGACACCCAGCTGCCCCAGATCCTGGAGAAGTTAGAGCGGGCGAGCACCAAGATGCTGGACCGCTGGAGCATCATGACCTACGAGATCAAGATCCCGCCCAAACACAGCTGCCCCACCACGCCTGAGGGAGCCGACGACTGCCAGGTACTCGGAGGAGCTGACAGACATTCACATGCTTCAGTAGACACAGTGAAACCCAGCAGGGCCTCCAGACAGACAGGGCAGAGTGGGAGGAGCTGAGCGCTCGCTGGAAACACGGTCTGACATTTTCAATTCAGGTTCAGCTGAGGTTCAAAAGTCGACGGAGGAAGAGACATTTCTACTGAATAAGACATCCTCATTCTCTACTTTAATAAAAATCTGCTGCATTTTAAGTACTGATGAGAAAAATGGCAGAAGATTTACTTGTAGTTGTTTTATAACGGTAATAAACAAACATTTAATGTCTTTTTTAATGTATTTTCTCTCCAGTTTCATATTTCTGCCTATGAAGACTCAGTAGCTGCTCACCTCACGAAGATCCTCAACTCTGAGCAGCACTCTGTGGTCATCTCCTCTGCCAAGTGAGTGAGTGAGTGAGTGAGTGAGTGAGTGAGTGAGTGAGTGAGTGAGTGAGTGAGTGACGTGAGTGAGTGAGTGAGTGAGTGAGTGAGTGAGTGAGTGAGTGAGTGAGTGAGTGAGTGAGTGAGTGAGTGAGTGAGTGAGTGACGTGACGTGGCGTGGCGTGGCGTGGCGTGGCGTGGCGTGGCGTGGCGTGGCGTGACGTGACGTGACGACATGACCCCAAAGAGACACAAAATCACCAACTACAGACATTTTTTAACACGTGTGGGTTTCATTTGTATATTTCGGAAACTCCTTTTCTTTTATATAAAGGATAAAATGACAAAATAAGCAACAAACAGCTGCAGACAAATTATTCAAAAATAAAAACACAGTAAGAAATATGAAAAATATGTTTAAAGCTCCATATTTTCTTCTTCTTCTGTGTTTTATTTGAAGTGTTGATCCATAAGAAGACATAAAAACCATCTCAGTGTAGTTTTACTCCTCTCTCAGCCTTCTCTCTGAGATTCTGAGTGGAGGAGGGATACGACCACGAGCAGGAGGATCTAGTCCTTGTCAGTGAACTGTGATGTTTCCCTCCTCTCTCTCAGGATCCTGTGTGAAACAGTGAAGGACTTCGTTGCCAAAGTGGGGAAAGCCTATGAAAAAAGCTCAGAGAACGCAGAGGAGTGTGACACCATGTCTCTCAAAGTAAGCCTCACAAACAAAGTTGTTAACACCCATTATCCCTGTAAATGACATTTCTGCTAATTAGCTGCCTCCACTCTGCACCCCCCCCCCCCCCCCCACCCCCCCACCCCAGTGTGCCATCCTGAACGAGAAACTGGACTCCCTCCTCCAGACCCTCAACACAGAGTGCCAGGCTCTGCCTCCGCTCCCCCACTCCACCCCTCCCATCGTGGAGGAGGAGGAGGAGGACGAGGAGGAGGAGGGCGAGGAAGAGGCCAGCGAGGAGAGCCTGACGGAGCTGAAGGAGAAGCTGGAGGAGGAGGAGACGGAGAAAGGAGGAGGAGGGTCCCCGCACCAGCTGTTCAAGAGCAGGGAGCAGCTGATGCTGAGGGCCAACAGTCTGAAGAAGGCAGTGAGGCAGATCATAGAGCAGGCGGAGAGAGGTGAACACACCTGAACACACCTGAACACACCTGAACACACACTGAACACACCTGAACACACCTGAACACACCTGAACACACCTGAACACACCTGAACACACCTGAACACACGCTGAACACAAACGCTGAACACTGAACACTGAACACACACTGAACACACACTGAACACACACTGAACACACACTGAACACAAACGCTGAACACACGCTGAACACACACTGAACACACACACTGAACACACACTGAACACACCTGAAACACCTGAACACACGCTGAACACACACTGAACACTGAACACACACTGAACACACACTGAACACACACTGAACACAAACGCTGAACACACGCTGAACACACACACTGAACGCTGAACACACACTGAACACTGAACACACACTGAACACACGCTGAACACACACTGAACACTGAACACACACTGACACACTGAACACACACTGAACGCTGAACACACGCTGAACACACACTGAACACTGAACACACACTGAACACACACTGAACACTGAACACACACTGAACACACTGAACACACACTGGACACACACTGAACACTGAACACACACTGAACACACACTGAACACACACTGACACACACTGAACACTGAACACACACTGAACACACACTGAACACACACTGAACACTGAACACACACTGAACACACACTGAACACACGCTGAACACACACTGAACACTGAACACAACACTGAACACACACTGAACACACACTGAACACACTGAACACACACTGAACACACACTGAACACACACTGGACACACACTGAACACTGAACACACACTGAACACACACTGAACACACACTGGACACACACTGAACACTGAACACACACTGAACACACACTGAACACACACTGAACACTGAACACACACTGAACACACACTGAACACACGCTGAACACACACTGAACACTGAACACAACACTGAACACACACTGAACACACACTGAACACACTGAACACACACTGAACACACACTGAACACACACTGGACACACACTGAACACTGAACACACACTGAACACACACTGAACACACACTGAACACACACTGAACACTGAACACACACTGAACACTGAACACACACTGAACACAAACGCTGAACACACACTGAACACACACTGAACACTGAACACACACTGAACACTGAACACACACTGAACACTGAACACACACTGAACACTGAACACACGCTGAACACAAACGCTGAACACACACTGAACACACGCTGAACACTGAACACAAACGCTGAACACTGAACACAAACGCTGAACACATGCTGAACACACACTGAACACTGAACACACACTGAACACACACTGGACACACACTGAACACTGAACACACACTGAACACACACTGAACACACACTGAACACAACGCTGAACACACACTGAACACACACTGAACACGGAACACACACTGAACACACACTGAACACTGAACACTGAACACACACTGAACACAAACGCTGAACACACACTGAACACACACTGAACACTGAACACAAACGCTGAACACATGCTGAACACACACTGAACACTGAACACACACTGAACACACACTGGACACACACTGAACACTGAACACACACTGAACACACACTGAACACAAACGCTGAACACACACTGAACACACACTGAACACTGAACACACACTGAACACTGAACACACACTGAACACAACACTGAACACACGCTGAACACTGAACACAAACGCTGAACACACGCTGAACACAAACGCTGAACACACACTGAACACTGAACACACACTGAACACACACTGAACACACACTGAACACACACTGAACACAAACGCTGAACACACGCTGAACACACACTGAACACTGAACACACACTGAACACACACTGAACACACACTGAACACAAACGCTGAACACACGCTGAACACAAACGCTGAACACACACTGAACACTGAACACACACTGAACGCTGAACACACGCTGAACACACACTGAACACTGAACACTGAACACACACTGAACGCTGAACACACACTGAACGCTGAACACACGCTGAACACACACTGAACACTGAACACACACTGAACACACACTGAACACACGCTGAACACACACTGAACACTGAACACACACTGAACACACACTGAACACTGAACACACACTGAACACACACTGAACACACACTGGACACACACTGAACACTGAACACACACTGAACACACACTGAACACACACTGAACACACACTGAACACTGAACACACACTGAACACTGAACACACACTGAACACAAACGCTGAACACACACTGAACACACACTGAACACTGAACACACACTGAACACTGAACACACACTGAACACACACTGAACACACACTGAACACTGAACACACACTGAACACTGAACACACGCTGAACACAAACGCTGAACACACACTGAACACACACTGAACACTGAACACAAACGCTGAACACTGAACACAAACGCTGAACACATGCTGAACACACACTGAACACTGAACACACACTGAACACACACTGGACACACACTGAACACTGAACACACACTGAACACACACTGAACACACACTGAACACAAACGCTGAACACACACTGAACACACACTGAACACTGAACACACACTGAACACACACTGAACACTGAACACTGAACACACACTGAACACAAACGCTGAACACACACTGAACACACACTGAACACTGAACACACATGCTGAACACACACTGAACACTGAACACACACTGAACACACACTGGACACACACTGAACACTGAACACACACTGAACACACACTGAACACAAACGCTGAACACACACTGAACACACACTGAACACTGAACACACACTGAACACTGAACACACACTGAACACTGAACACACACTGAACACACGCTGAACACTGAACACAAACGCTGAACACACGCTGAACACAAACGCTGAACACACACTGAACACACACTGAACACACACTGAACATACTGAACACCCAGCTGACCCACAGTCTCACTGTCTGTTCCGCCAGACAAACACACACCTGACTGTCCTCTCCTCCCCGTCTCCTCCCCCGTCTCCTCCCCCGTCTCCTCCCCGTCTCCTCCCCCGTCTCCTCCCCGTCTCCTCCCCGTCTCCTCCCCCGTCTCCTCCCCCGTCTCCTCCCCGTCTCATCCCCGTCTCCTCCCCCATCTCCTCCCCCGTCTCCTCCCCGTCTCCTCCCCCGTCTCCTCCCCGTCTCATCCCCGTCTCCTCCCCCATCTCCTCCCCCGTCTCCTCCCCGTCTCCTCCCCGTCTCCTCCCCCGTCTCCTCCCCCGTCTCCTCCCTGCAGTGGTGGACGAGCAGAACGCCCACACGGACGACACCGAGCTGCCGTCCCCCCTCGAGTTCAGGAAGGACAGCGAGGAGGAGAACAGGGACAGCGAGAAGGACGAGGACACCAAGGAACTGGAAGCAGTGCCCTGTAAGTCCAGCTCTGTGTCAGACCTCTGACCTGGTCCTGCTCCAAGTCTGAGACCAGGGCCCGGTTTCACAAAAACCTTTAAGTTAAAGGGATAGTTTGGGTTTCTTATGTGCTCTACCAGGTGAGCCACTGAGGAGCCCCTTAGTTATTCTTAAGGAATCACTTAAAGTCAGTTCAGACCTTAGAGACCAAACTGAAGGTTCCTGTGATTATATCTTAACATCATGTCTGAGTTCATGGTGATAAATGAAGAGGTTGAAAATCACAACAAGAGTTTGAACCTGATGGAGCGTCAATGAGAGGAATTGATTTCTCTCTATAGATCTGATCGGCATCAGTCTGTGATTGGATCTGATCACTCCTCTTCAGCGCCTCTACGGTTAATGACGCTCTGTGGTTTGATGCGTCGGGATCTTTCCAGTCGATTATCGCTGAAGTATTTCATGTCGATCGATCAGCTGTGTGAGCGTCTGCTGAACACTGGGCTGAGGTTTCCATGACAACAACAGGGGGAGGGAGAGAGAGCGCCGCACTTCTTTAATGTTGTTCTTTTAAGACATTTTGTTTTTACTTCTGGCAACTTTGTTCTCAGGTATCACTAACGCTAATGTTAGCAAACTAACGGTCTCCATGGAAACTGTAGAATTTTACTGCTGTAAAATCTCTTTTGTTGCTGCAAATGCCTTAACAAAGGAAACCCTTTAAGAGGTTCTGTACAACAACCTTCAGTAACTCCCTCAGCTGAGGAGAAAGTGTGTGTTCAGCGTCGGACTTAAGTAGAAAACTTAAGGGGTTTTGTGCAGCTGGACTCTGGATCCTGCTTGATGCATTTCCATCCGGGGCCTTGTAACTTGTCCTGTTTCCTGTTTGAGTCCCAACGCTTCGACTCTGCCAGCTGTCATTTATTAATTAGTGGTTGAAACCTATTTTGAATTTGACTTTTCTCTGCTGACAGTGGAGAACGTGAAAAGAGACAAAGATGGAGGAAGATTATTGTTCTCTGTGAAGTGAATAGGAAATCACACAGGATTTAAATGTCACCACCTTGTGGACATCACACTCTCTGCAGCTCAGAGAACCAGACACACAGCTAATGGAAAAAAAGAAAAAAAGTGCTGCTGACGCAAATGATGTTTCCTGTCATAAATAAACTGAAGGATTAGTGGTAAAAGTGCGTGGAGAAGCCCGTCTCTCCTGTGATGTTCCACCTCTCGCCCCGGGCCGAGCTGTTTATCTGTCCGCTCTGTGGCAACGGAAAACTTCTTTAATAATAAATGGTACCTGTGGAAACTGTGGCGGCGGGGGCCACTGTAAAGTCTGTTTATGTGCATCTGTACGTGTGGCGGCTTTGTATGTAGATGCACATGTGTGTTACTGTGTGAATGTGCCTCCACGGGAGTGTGTGTGTGTGTGTGTGTGTGTGTGTGTGTGTGTGTGTTGTGTGTGTGTGTGTGTGTGTGTGCTGGCCACAGGATGTGTTATTGTCTTAGGGGCAGAAGTTCTTCCTGTTTATCATGGAGCTGCTTCCTTCCTTCCACACATTTTTCAGCCGTTGGCGGCATCAGTCAAACCCTCTTCTTTGTGTCCTCTCCTTGTTTCCTCTCGTTGCCTCCTTACTCCTTCCTGACCTGGACACAAATCAGAAAACTCTCGACGTGAACACAAGAGACTGTGACTTGTGGTTTGGTCAAATCCTAATGTTTCTGTGAATGTCAGTGTCACATGATGTCGACTCTGTCACATTCAAACATTCAGAAGATGTTGTTGTGGATGAATCTGAAGACAAGAGAAGTTATACATAACCATTTTTTTTTTTTTTTAATCTGTATGATTTTAATGATGATGTCATATCAACACCTCATGCTTTAATCCTTCAGATTAAAAGCTTCAATTTCACAAGAAGAAACTGACTAAAACAACAAAACACAACAATTATAGCTCATGTTAAACAATCAGAGTTGTGTGTGTGTGTGTGTGTGTGTGTGTGTGTGTGTGTGTGTGTGTGTGTGTGTGTGTGTGTGTGTGTGTGTGTGTGTGTGTGTGTGTGTGTGTGTGTGTGTCCAGCTGCAAAGAGTCCGTGTTCTCCAACAGAGAGGAGGGTGAGTCGCAGCACTCAGTCCTACGGCTCCTTCACCATCACCCCGTTCACCACCAGCAAGGAGAACCTCCCCGTGCTCAACACACGCATCATCTGCCCTGGTACACACACACACACACACACACGCACGCACGCACGCACACAAACACGCACACACACACACGCACGCACACGCACACACACACACACACACACAAACACGCACACACACGCACACACACAAACACGCACACACACACACGCACGCACGCACGCACACAAACACACACACACACGCACGCACGCACACACACGCACACACACAAACACGCACACACACACGCACGCACGCACGCACGCACACACACAAACACGCACGCACACACAAACACACGCACCCACACACGCACGCACACACACACAAACACGCACGCACACACACACAAACACGCACACACACACACACGCACACACACACATACACAGACGATAAGTTTTATATGTTAAAATGTCCATACAGCGTAAAGACATTTCAACTCAGCTCTGTTTGTGTGTGTGTGTGTGTGTGTGTGTGTGTGTGTGTGTGTGTGTGTGTGCATGTGTGTGGTTGCGTGTGTGTGTGTGTGTGTGTGTGTGTGTGTGTGTGTGTGTGTGCAGGCTTGCGGGCAGGTCTGGCTGCCTCCATCGCTGGCAGCTCCATCATTAGCAAGATGCTGCTGGCGAACATCGACCCCTTCGGAGCCACGCCTTTCATCGACCCCGACCTGGACTCACTGTGAGAGACACATCTGTCTGTCTCTGCACATCTGTCTGTCTCTGCATCTGTCTGTCTCTACATCTGTCTGTCTCTACATCTGTCTGTTTATCCACATCTGTCTGTCTCTGCATCTGTCTGTCTCTACATCTGTCTGTTTATCCACATCTGTCTGTCTTTGCATCTGTCTGTCCTCCACATCTGTCTGTCTCTGCATCTGTCTTTCTCTGCACATCTGTCTTTCTCTGCACATCAGTCTGTCTCTGCACATCTGTCTGTATCTACACATCTGTCTGTCTCTACATCTGTCTTTCTCTACATCTGTCTCTCTATTTATCTTTGATGTGTGAGTTTGTGAGCTCACTGACTGTGTGTGTGTGTGTGTGTGTGTGTGTGTGTGTGTGTGTGTGTGTGTGTGCAGAGAGGGCTACATGGAGAAGTGTGTGATGAACAACTACTTTGGAATCGGCCTTGATGCTAAAATCTCCCTGGAGTTCAACAACAAGCGAGAGGAGCATCCGGAGAAATGCAGGTGAGAAGAATGATCCAACACCAACGATAGATATGTTGTTAATAGAATCTAACGACATGAGTGTGATGGTGTAAAGTGAGAGAGAGGAGGAGGTGTCTGAGTCTCTGGTACCTGAACACACCCTGTGCTCCCTCTCAGGAGTCGGACCAAGAACATGATGTGGTACGGTGTTCTGGGCACGAAGGAGCTTCTGCAGAGAACCTACAAGAACCTGGAGCAGAAGGTCCAGCTGGAGGTGAGACAGCAGAGCGTGACGGTTCAAAAGGTTTAATGAACTGAGACACCTGAGTGGCTCTGAAAATCTTTGGACCCAGACAGCTGAAGCCTGGAGCAGCGGCTGCGTCCACACCACGACGCTTTCGCTTCAAAACGCATCTCTTTTGCTTTTACGTTTTCTCGTCCCGTCCACACGACTCACAGAAAACTGAGACTTTCAGAAACTCTGCTGGTCCTGTGTTAGTCTGAAAACTCCGGGGTTGTGTTTTTACTTCAGGTCCAGAAGTAACAATTAAAGTTTAAGCAATTCAAAGGTTCATTAAAATACCATTTTTTCCATCTTGTACAAAATTATTTTCAATAAAGCTTCATTTTTAGGAAGTTATAATGAAATGAAAGGGACACTGATGTGAGACAGAGTTTTATATATACTATTGCTATATATATATATATATATACTATATTGGCCTTAAAGTGAATTAAAGGTAGAGAAACATATTAGATCTGATGTTGATGAATCTGAGCTCTGACTGGTTCTTTCTCGTGGTTCCCAGTGTGACGGTCAGTACATCCCCCTGCCCAGCCTCCAGGGCATCGCCGTCTTAAACATTCCCAGCTACGCAGGCGGGACCAACTTCTGGGGCGGCACCAAGGAGGACGACGTGAGTACATGTACCGTCCTCCGGATGTTCACCCCCCCTTCTCTCTCTCTCTCTCTCTCTCTCTCTCTCTCTCTCTCACTGGGAAGACAACCTGGATCCTGGTTTAACATGACCCTGACAGCCTGGAGGTGGAGGGGTGGTTACAGAGATGTTTGTCCTTGTTTGTTTAAGGCTCCGAGCACAAGGGCTGCTGAGGGATTAGAGTGTCAGTTTACACACACACACACACACACACACACACACACATCCCTGCAGAGGTTACCCTTGGACACACACATACAGTATGTGCATTTGGTGTTATGTAACTGTTTTGCTGGAGAGGAGGAAACAGAAACAGGGAGAGGACATTTAGTTAAACTTAGTCATCATGAGCGCACACACACACACGCACACACACGCACACACCACACACACACACGCACACACACACACGCACACACACACAGACACACACACACAGACACACACACACAGACACGCACACACACACACGCACACACGCACACACACACAGACACACACACACAGACACACACACACAGACACACACACACACACACACACACACACACACACACACATACACACACACACACACGCACACACACACACACACACACACACACACACACACACACACACACACACACACACACACGCACACACACACACACATACACAGTCGTACATTACAATCATAAGTTGTCTCCTGGTTCAATCAGCTGTGGTTTCCCTCTAGTGGCCGCAGCCCTGAACAGCCACACGGAGCCTCTCTGCTCTGACCTTTTCATGGGCAGTTTCCTGAGCACAGATCAATACCGGACTCTTTGTGGGAGCTTCTTCTTTCAGAAACGATGTATTTCTCATTCAGGCTCCGGAAGAACTGAGCTGACCGGGAGGGAAATGTCTCCTCTGAGGGACAGAGATGTGCGCTCACAAATCCTCCCTGTCACAGTTACATTAGAGGCTGGTTTTAAGGCTCAGTTTCTGAATACAGGCTGTGTGCATTTCTCTGTGGACTGAGGCTTTGATACTTTCACAGTATTAATATAGAAGCTAGAGCTGATCTATAATCACACTACACATGGACACACACCTTTACACTGGAGGAGCTTTCATGAACTTCTTCAGTAGAAACTGATGCTTCCTGACTGTGATCTTTGTGCAGATCTTCTGCGCTCCGTCCTTTGACGATAAGATCCTGGAAGTCGTGGCTGTGTTTGGGAGTATGCAGATGGCCGTGTCCAGAGTCATCAAGCTGCAACACCACCGCATAGCACAGGTGAGGACACACACGAAGAACAATACACAAGGGAAAGTACACGCGTGAGGAATATGTGTAGCTGATGTTTGTTTCTTTGGCTGAACTAGTGTCGAACAGTGAAGATTACCATCCTGGGAGATGAGGGCGTTCCCATTCAGGTGGACGGTGAGGCCTGGATCCAGCCGCCGGGAGTCATCAAGATCCAGCACAAGAACCGGGCTCAGATGCTCACCAGAGACCGGGTGAGACTCAGAGAGGGAGGGGGAGGGGGAGTGGAGCTAAAGAACAGCTTCACATGACGTCCTCCTCCTTTGATTCTCCCTGCAGGCGTTTGAGAACACGTTGAAGTCGTGGGAAGACAAGCTGAAGTACGATAAGCCTCCTCTGCGGCCTCACCTCTACCCACAGCAGTCTGTGGACCTGGCCACGGAGGAGGAGGCCGCCCTGGTGCAGATGTGCGCCCGAGCTGCAGAGGAGCTCATCACAAGGTAAACACGTTCAGCCATGAATATCAGGTCCAGGAAGTGAATCACACCCTCTGACATGTGCTCCGTCTGATCACAGGATATGTGAGGCTGCAAAGACCAATGGGCTTCTGGAGCAGGAGCTGGCTCATGCTGTTAATGCTGCATCTCACGCCATCAACAAGACACACCCCAAGTTTCCAGAGGTGAGCAACTCAACATGCAGCTGTTTTTATTCTGGGCGAGCTTTAGGATGTTGCTGCATTTCAGATTCAAACAAACACTGTCAGGAATCTCCTCAGAGGCTGCAGCTGCAGTTTGAACCTTGTTGAGACGTTGCACACATGGAAGTCACAGGGACGAGTGAGAGCTGTTTAATGGGAGATTTCTACTGTCTGAATACTGTGTGTGTGTGTGTGTGTGTGTGTGTGTGTGTGTGTGTGTGTGGGTGTGTGGTAGAGACAAACAGTATATAAGTTTATTGTAAATATCACTGAAGCTGTGGGGGCCACTCAGGGTTCGTCACCTCGGGTTAGCCAGCTACTTTATTCTGTGTATTATTTTGGCCTGAAGTTGTTGCTTCCAATATAATTTTTTTTCTGGTAATAATAGATGACCTCACTGATAAGTCAGTGTTTTAACTTTGGTTTTGGGACCAAGGCACCTTTGTGTTGCGCTCCCGTTCCCGTTGACTGGAGCGTAACGTACAGGAGGCCGGTAACCCTCATGTGATTTCAGGCTGAGCTTTAAGAAGTCGTGACAAAACAAAAATAACTTCAAATATATTCACACTTACTATCTGTAGTATTAAGAATTGTTCACTTTTAGCTGCTTCTTTACAGTTCTCAAGGTTCGTTTGTTTCATATGTTGCTGCACGTTAAACCACTAAAACGATCCTGTTATAAACTGAACAACCAGCTTGTTAAATAAAGTCAGTGTGTGTGTTGGACGAACTGTACGATGGGAGAGATTTCACTAAATGAGCGTTGTGTCTGTTTCCAGAGTCTGACCAGGAACACAGCGATAGAGGTGGCCAGCACTGTCAAGGCTCTGTACAACGAGACCGAGTCTCTTCTGCTGGGCAGAGTCTCTCTGGTCATTATCACTTCATCGTTAATCAGTTTCTTCTACTTTCGCTCCATATTATGTCACGTTTCAAACACATTACAGTGTTAAAGGTGCTGCCTGGAGCTGATCTCAGTTTGTTTTCTCCTTCTTTGCAGCAACTGGACCCGCCAGAGGAGGAGCAGCTGTCCGGCGCTCTGCAGAGTGTGGAGTTGGAACTGGGCAAACTGGGAGAGATCCCCTGGCTCTACCACATACTGCAGCCCAACGACGAGGAGGTGAGCAGCCTCATCACACACGGACACACAGGCATGAACACGGACACTGCTGCCCCACAGAGGCAGAGCGCAGTAACTACAGCAGCACAGAGCTCCAGACAAGAGCATTTCAAGTTTCCAGACTGTAAAACAGGAAGTTTCTTTTTAGGCTGATTAGTTTACCCCAAAAAATCACTGCAGCTTTTCTAGTTAATTAGTTTGTTTAATAAAATGACCCTCAGTTTGATTATTATTTACAGTCAAGTGTGTCTGTGACTAGTTTTTATTAATATTTATATTGAAATAAATGGAATATATTACTTTGCAATGTAATACATTGACGAATGGTTCAAAGGTCAGAGCGTCAAAAAATGAAAAGGAAGCGACTGAGATCCACTGAACTAATCTACAAAGTGATTTAGCTGCTGCTTTATTTCATTATGTGTAATAACAAACTGAAAACCAAAGTGTGACTTTACCAGAATGGATATTTTTCATTTACACAAACAGAAAATCAACCACTAATCACAGCTTTAGTTTTAGCTGATGTTTAGCTCTGTTTACTCAGACAGAGAGCAGTAACTCCACAGCTGGAGTACTCACTGTATTTTCACTTGGTTTTTAGGTCCATGTTGTAGCTACAGCAAAATTAAAAAGCTGTTTTCACTGAAATGACACATTTCTGTGGCACAATACTTTCACATATACTGAGTTAAACCTAATACGATGCAGTTTAAACAGCAGTCCTGCCATAAAGCCTCGATACAACTCTCTGGTCATTTTGGAGGCTGCAGTTTGTGGTGCTGTTGAATTAAATAGTTTTAAACTGACAGGTGTTTCTATCATTTTGTTCGCTTCATTTATATAAATGAGAGTCGGCGAAATAACAGAAACAGCTCAGTAAAGTTCAGCAGCACCACATCTGTCAGTGAATATCAACAAACTGAACATTAAGACTATCATGAAGGAACTTAAGGCTAAAGTTAGAAACTAGCTAACATTAGTTAGCTAGACTGTAACTAGCTAACATTAGTTAGCTAATATTAGTTAGCTAGACTGTAACTAGCTAACATCAGTGTTCATCCGTAGATACTTGACACAATCTAATTCAGAAACTCTGAAGGTAAGAAAGTGTATTAAAGGAGCTACATAGTTAGCTGCTGCTACTAGCATTTAGCTACAGTGTCTGTGTGACACACTGAGCAGAGATTTGAGGGCGGAGCCACTGATGGAGTGAGGCAGGCAGATGGTAAAGTCCACTTCAGTCACAAGAGTCTCCAAACATGAATCTGAGAAATATATTCTAATATTTACATTGACAGGTAATAAGATTATATAAATGTTTCAACTTTCTATTTCTATTATATATTCTATGTTTATAGATTCAAAACAGATGCAGGTTTTAACCAAACTTCCTGAGCAGTAGTTATTGCGTTTTGCCTTTGTAGGGCAACATATACACACCAGAGTCTGTAACGTCACCAACACTCTGTTTTACTCCTAAGTTAAAGTTAAAGCTACACACACATGTACAGAAGTGTCTGTTCGGTGTAACATGGCTCCAGGTAACGGGAGAGCTGAGTAGCTAAATGAAAGGCTATAGGTTGACTGTGCTTATGTACCAGGACCACTCTCTGGGTTACGGCAAGAGGAACAGTCGCAGCAGCATGTTTCGCATAGTCCCCAAGTTCAAGAAGGAGAAGGCCGCCAAGAAGACGAGCCCTCAGTCAGGTAGGGCTGTGCCTCCGTTTGCCTCAGTAGACTGGAACAGACGGACTGACTCAGTCGCTCAGTCCCAGTCTGTCCCATCTGCCACGTTAAAGCCTTTTAATTTGAAAGGATGGTAGCATTAAATCAAAACGTGGTTCAAACAGTCACAGTATGAAGTTTAAGTTGAAATAGAATGAATGTTGTTTTGTTTCCTTTATCTCAGCGGCTGCAGAAATCACACACTCGGGTTATTAAACGCTCGCACTAGCAGGTTAGCGCCAGGTGCTACCATCCTTCACTCAGTCACTGCTACCAAGGTGACGATGAAGGTTCACTCACAAAATAAACAAACTCTGTTCTACCACCGATCGTCACGGTCGCCTCCCACCATGTCCCTCGCTGCCATCACATCACAGTCTGTGTGTGAAGGTATCAGTGTTACATCCCACAGTCTGACCCTGACCATCACCCCCCCCCCCCCCGCTCCATCCATGCTCCCATCCACCCGTCAGCGTGGCTTCAGAGGGCACAGAGAAGAACGGGGAGAACGAATCCCTGCAGGGACACAAACCAGCTGGTGTTAGTGGCTTATTGAAGAATCACAACAGTCCACGAGCTTTTTTACACATTAACAGTCAGATCAGGTGAGAGAGAGTAAGCCCCTCCTCCTCTGGTAGCGGGTGGGTTCCTGACTAGCTGGGCTGTATTTCCTGCCTCCTTTACCTCCTACTATTTCTGTGTGTTTCTGATCTGGTCTGCCGTCCAGTATGCATGCCCCCAGCCCCCAGCCTTCCTGGAACGCCGTTGGCCTCGTTCTGACCAACCTTTGGCCTCTGTCACACTCCTCCCTCCTCCGCCCGCTGCAGCCACCGCTCTCCCGCTCACCCCCCCCTTTTGTTATTTTTCCTCCATCTTTTCCTTCAGTGATTCACCACGACTTGTGTCCATCTGTGAGGTCGTGTGACGACGTGTTCACACCTGAGTGAGAGGTGACTGTGTGTGTGTGTGTGTGTGTGTGTGTGTACCTGCGAGGCGCTCTGAGCCTCTCTCTGCTCTGCTCCGTGTGTGTGTGTGTTTATGTGTGTGTGTGTGTGTGTGTGTGTGTGTGTGTGTGTGTGTGTGTGTGTGTGTAGTGGAGAGGTGGGGCACAGAGGAGGTGGGCGTCTGGCTGGAACAGCTGAGTCTGGGGGAGTACAGAGACACCTTCATCCGACACGACATCCGAGGCTCGGAGCTGCTGCACCTGGAGAGGAGGGACCTGAAGGTAAACACACACACCTGTTCACACACCTCAGTCCCTCGGTGAATCTGTGTGACCCCCCCCCCCCCCCCCCCCGTCTCCTCTCAGTCTGGTTCTTGCGCTCTTTAACCTGTCGGGTGTCTCCCTGTCTTCGCCGCCTCGCTGCATTGCTCTGCTTGGCTTCTTCTGTCTGATCGTTGCTTTGTGAAAGAGACTCGCTGTGACCCACTAACACTGTCTCTGCTCCGAGGGGAAGCCTACAGGGGGGGGGGCAGACTGAGCTGGGCTGGTTGTACAGGGCTGAAGTCAGGAAGTGAAGCCAGACTGTGAATCCAAAAGAAAGAAAGAAAGGTGTCGTCCTGCAGAGTTTCCAGGAGCTTGAAATGAGCCACACAGATATACAACAGATCACATCTTGTCTTGACTTTGCACGGGCTGCAAAGAAGTGAAAAACAAGCTCCCTTCCTAATAAAGATCATGTGACATAGTGTTGGAGTTCCACAGGTTTTTAATTTTGTTTTCTGTCAAAAAAAAAGTTGCATTGTTCTGCCAAATATATCAACATCAACAATGTTTTTACATGAACTCAAACATATTTGGATTTGACCAATATATCTGTGATAAGTGAATGTTGGCCTGCGAAGTCAGACAGCGGTAGAAAAGCTGAAGCTCAGAAGAAACTGGGTTTAACCGGAACATTGGATTATTTTACAATAAAAAAAAATAATACTTCACATCGACCTTTGGAAAACTGCAGAGAATAAGACAGTCAACAAACCAAGTGGGTTCTTTCAGCTTTCCATCCACCATTTTTAAATAATAATAATAACATTAATGATAATTACCTTGAATGAAATAGTAAATGAATTTACACCTGAATACATTTCAATAAGAGATTAATAAAAGTAGCTGAATTACACCAAACTGTGACTTTTACTAGAGTCAAAAACTGAAGTAGCAGCTACCGCTACTCCCCGGAGCTAACGTTAGCATGTTTGCCTTTTAGCACGACTAGTTGAGCTGTTTTCATCCTCCATGATGGGATTTATCTTCTTCTAAATGAAATTAAACAAAATATTAGTTCCCTGAAGTTAACATGTGTATGACAGTTGAGGCTAGCTGTGGCTATCTCTATAGCTATGTTGTATATAATATATAAACTATTCGTTTCTATGATCTAAAACTGACAAAAATTCATTTTTGTCCTAATATGTAGTCACTGTATTTTGGCTTTGTAGGGAAGAATAACTAAATAACAGCTTTTTAACACACAGTTACACGACACCTGTGTTCGTTCCCGTTGTTGACACTCTTCACGCAGAAGCACAAATGTGAACCTCAAGGTGGCGCTAGAGGAAAGCTCTGGATCGTCAGGCTCATCCATCCAGTAGTTGTCAAGGTGATTGACTCTGTCACAGAGAAGTCACCCGGCCGACAGACGGCGGCGGCCTGACGATGACTTCACGATATGAAGAATCTTTTTCCTTCCTCTCAGACTTACAGAAGAAACAACGAGCGAGTTGGTGCAGTCTGAAAACTTCTCCCTCTGAGGTCTGAGAGGATTTTCTCGATTCCTGCATCATTTCTTAAGATAATACCCAAGTGTTTATATCACAATCTTCAGAACTACCTTTTTCTTCTTGTTCTTTACACTGAGCAAAACTGAAGCCTGTTTTTTTTTTTTTTTTAATTCTCCAAATCTCATGTGAAATCAAACCTTTAATGATGTGGATGAATTGTTTTGGTGCTTGAAACGTCTTCACCAAAGTCTTAGATTCATAGAAATAGAGCAACATGTGAGTAAAGTAGTAGAAACATGTATAATAAATGCAAAGTGTTGTCTGTCACTCTGCTCTTACACTCCAGCTGCAGCTGTGAGTCACGTACCATCTCACAAGAACATGAAACAGAGAGTGGAGAGTCGACAGATCGTAGCAACATTTAAACCATATTTCTGCGCTGTGTTATCACAAAGGTGTTAATAGAACCGTCCGTGGACCTCAGAGGGTTAATGATCAGCAGGCGGCGCTGGTTCTAACGGCCGCCCTGCAGCAGACCTCTCTGAGGGTTTTTAACGCGTCGCTCTTATTATTCCTCCTCAGGATCTGGGGATATCGAAAGTGGGTCATATGAAGAGAATTCTCCAGGGAACTAAAGACCTGGCCAAGGCCTCCATGGTTGACCTCTAACCCGGGAGCAGATGTTGCCGGAGAGGGGGAAATGAGCGCCCCCCTCCCCCTCTGCCATCAGTGGGAGGAGTCTGGCAGCGCCGTGGGCAGCGAAGGAGACGACAGGTATTCTGGGAGAGCTGGACGCTGCCTCTCTGCCGCGCTGAGACGGCCTCTGTGATGTTGTGAACAAGAAACATTAGTGTGTTTGTGCTTTGGTGCCAAAACAACCGGAGGAAGTGCAAAAGGAAGTCATGGAGCTTCACACAAAAAAAGCCATTTCTGAGTTAATAACCATTCCTAGCACACAATCAGGTATGCAACTAACCACACTGAGGACAGTTCACATGTTGTCTGACAAACTAGTAGCAAACCAGGACTTCCATGAGTGTGTGTGTGTGTGTGTGTGTGTGTGTGTGTGTGTGTGTGTGTGTGTGTGTGAGTGTGTGTGGTGGTGGGGGGGTTGGTTTCAGTTCAGTTCAGTAGTGTGTGCAGATGTGATGTTTGCTGGATATTATATTCATAGAGCTGCGGATGCATCAACGCAGAGACAAACAGTGGAAGGTGTGGTTCCTGAAAACAGTGGGATACTGTCGCATGCTGTGCTTGCTCAACTTCAGATATGTTTAATTGCATGATTAGTGTCTTGATCTTTTTTTTTTTTGTGTGCAAAAATAACACTTGAAGAAGTTTTACATTAAGTATTACGATGCCATTTGTTACTACTGAACGCATCTTTCTTTTCTTTGTTTGGTCTAAATCTTCTGGTTTTTTAGCTTTAATTTATTTTGTTTGCATGATGATGATGTCAGGTGCCATATTTTCAGTCATAGTGTAAATGTGCTTTATTGGTAGATATCATAAGAAGTTTATAAAAAAGCTGTTGATGAGGTATGAATATGAATATATGGAATTAAGTACCAAAGTGAATGTCTAAGAAAACATGATCATCAACTCTTTATTTAATCGGCCAGTTGGTCTTAGGTCTTAATTCCATTAAAGCTGGGAAGCAGATTAGTATTAAACAGGAAGGAAGTAAAAGCGTCGACCACATTTACCGTCGGCTTGTTGAGTTCTTTTGTGTTTTTAAAAGGCACTTTTTACTTCTTGCTTTGTGCAAGTGCAACTCCTCATATCATTACATAGAATTAACAGTTCACCTCAACTTTTGAAACTTTTGGCAAGTTAACACAGTATTTAACACTAATGAGAATAGGAGTTAGATATTGGTTTTGAATATATAATAGAGACGTTGATCTGCAGCCTGCATAGCGTTGTTCAAGTGCAGCTTATTTTCCTTCAAATCACAGTGAGATGTTGACAGGACACTACCTGTACTTGTTAGTTTCTTTTAAGACTGGTGGCATTACAGGGTATATTTCTATATGTGATGCTAAGGTGGTATATATACATATATATGTGTATATATATGCAGTGTATATACAGTATACCAGTGTATGCAAACAATGTTTGTAAGTGTTGTAGTCTAATGCATTTGTAGATTGCTGACATGGCATGCATTGTCAACAGCTGACACATCTGACTGTGTATATTACACCATAACAATTGTGTATAGTTGATTTTGTTCTAATCTCTTGTACATGATAATGCTGTTGTATTCTAATGATGGTGCAATATTTGATCTCTTGTTTTGATACTGTCTCTGCAGCTTTCTGACATGATGTTTCTCAGCGGGGGAAAAAAACACACAAAAACCCCCTGGAAAGAGTTTTTTGTACATGTTCTCTTCCTCCTGCTTCCTCCAGGTGTGAGGATTAGATTTTAAAGCGTTAGACCCGTAGACAGACAGACTGCGTTTTCTTACCGACTCCAAATTTCTTCCAGCGGTTTCAGTAGTTTGTAGTTTTTTGCTCCTCTGTGCTTCCAGGACGAGACACTGACGTGGGACGGTGTCGCTGAGTGAGGAGGCCGGGCAGACACGACTGTTGTGTTCATTTGTCCTCGCTGTGGCATATTTGACTTTGTCCGCAATTGTATAGTTACCAACAAATTTTACCATGTGATTTCAACTTTAATGACTCAGTCGTCCCTGTTTCTCACTGAACAGTGGGCGCTAAAGTTTCCACATCAAAGTATCCTATATTATAGTCATGCATCGTCCCTAATGTGCCACCAGAGGGCGTCTCTGCTGTCCCTCAGTCACATTGTTGAATGATTTTACAGTTGCTTATGTCGACGATCAGCTGAGTCTAAACCATTATATTCAGTATAATCTCTTTAAACCCGTGAATCTAATTCAAAACCAAGATGATTTTTTTCATGTGTGCACTATTGTTCATCCTCAGCCAAAGATAAAGATGTGACTACAGACCACTCACTCAAACATCCTCCCAGACAGAACTACGCCTTTAATTTGTTTAGCGCATCAGATTCATTGTTCACTATTTGGCCTTTTGCGAGCCAGAAAATCTGCGTATAGGTTTTTACATGTGCTTTACTGGAGCAGTGTAGTAGAGCTGCTGTATGCTGCCTGGTGCTCATCACTTCCATTTAATGTCCATCACACCGGTCACTGCTGCAGTTCTCCAGCTGTGTCTGTGTTTAAAGGTTTCTGTGCGTCTCAAAGTGTCTGCCGGGGTCTGTAAGTTTCAAGACTCCAGGATATTAGATCGTGCTTGACCTCTCCATACAAAGTGGAAGTCGACACCTGTTCGCCCCTCGCTGTGTTTTCCAGTAGTCTGTAAATAATGCTGCAAACTGCCTGGTTTTCAAAAACCAACGAACCCATGCAAGGATCTCTGAAAGACAGGTTAACACGTCGTCTTTGATATGGTTCCTGAAGTGATGGGAGAAAAGTGAATTTCATTTGTTTACATTATGTTTACAATGGCACAGTTTTCATTTTTAAGAATATATATGTAGGTATAAACAATATTTGCATATTTATTGCCTAAGGTTAAATGATATGATGTGTATTGTGTTTTCACCTTTGGAATATAATGTTACAGTTGTCACCTGTATTACTATCTGGATGATTTTGGTAAAGTAGTTGATCATTTTTATGACTACTAAGTGACTGTTTTCTGTGCCTTTTTATGGTTAGAATGCATGGTTAACTATTTATTACGATTTGGAGTCACTGAGATGTGTATTTTTGTATTCTGAATAAATAAATGGTTCAGCTTTTGTTGTACATTTTTAAGGTGCCTTAAAACGGGCTACCTATTCATATCTCTCTTCTTCAATAAAACCAAATACATATGCAGCGTGGCTCCGCCTCTTTTGATTTCACTTCCAGGAAAACAGTCAGGACTACAAAATGTAAAGTATGTGCAGTATATAACAGTTGAAGAAATCTTCTGTACAACGTTTCTCTGTGGTGCCAGAGGATAAATGAGCTGCGGCAAACAAACTCACATTTCAAAGTATGAAACTGGAATCCAGCCAAGTGTCGGGGAACATGGTCACAGTCTCTCCTTCCAGAGTTAGTGTTGAATAATGGCCACAAGAGTTTCTGTTCTTAACTCAGACTTTAAGGAAAATCTTAAGGTGTTTTGTGCAACCGGCTCCTGATACCTGTTCGTATTCATCATGTAATGTTCTGCCCTCTTGTGGTGGCAGCTGGGTATTGTCTCTGAAAGCCAGCTTGAGTCATGTGGGTTTCTCACCTCCCCCGCCGCCCCTTCAGGAGACCAGGTCAGTCTGTTCACTCCAATGGGAGAAATGAACCTGTCCGCAAATTGTAAGTAAATATTGAATCCATTTCGCTAAAGCCGCAGATCTTCCAAACATTCTGACATCAAAATTGCATTTTTCAGACGGATCAGAAGAAAATGAACTTTAATGGAGATCTGTCTCAGCATGACAGATCTCTCCTCTCTCTGTCGGTTTCACTGCTGCAGCACGTCACTTTCTAACCACAGAAGTTTAGAGGGACTTATGTGAAACCATGAATTAAAAGTTTAAACTGAAATAAAACTTGTATTTCTTTGTTTAATAATACTACTGCTATTATTATCATTGGACTGTTTTTGGAGATAGCAGATAAATACGAGCAGCAAATCAGGTGTATATTCAAACTGTATCTAGTGTTGTATTGTGTGAACAAGCAATCAGGACCACGCCCACTTAGGAGACAGGAAGTGTTTCCCACTTTATACCTGTAATACGTCATTTTCTGCATAGAGTTTCTTTGGCTGTTCCACCATTTTTGTCCAATAACCGCAACCTTTACACAAATTTCATCACAAATCATCAAAGGTAGATTAGAAAATGATGATTTAAATAATTAATTTTGTAAAATATCCAAGGTTGAAGATTATATTTACTGTTAAAAAAGATATTTCTGGGGCTTCCGGGTGACGATGTAAGAGAGCAGACGTCGGTTTCACACTTGCCAAACCTCCTATTTAAACATCGGACTTTTATCTATAAAACCGTCACAGCGTGTTATAAAGTCACCCTGACACTTTTGGTAAATGAACAACTCTAAACAGAAGAAAAGTAGCGAACAAGCTCCAGTTGCAACACGAGCTAGCACTAGCATAGCTAGCTCACTCTCCGCCATGGCAGCTAACACTGCTCCTGCTAACGTTGGCTTACCTGTCCGCGAGGAGGCTACCGACACCATCTCCACGTCGCAGCTGGTGGCCGAGCTTGCGAAGCAGAGAGCCGGTTTGAAGGATGATGTCTCTGGGCTGATTCAAGAATCTTTAAAGCCTCTTCAGACGACCATGGATGCCCTCCGGGACACGGTCGGCTCGTTCCGGACCCGCCTCCCAGCCACAGAAACTATCGCCGGGGAAAACTTTGAACGACTGACCACAGCCGAAGTCACAATTAAATCTCTCTACACCCAGAACCAAGCACTGTGGGACCGCGTAGACGACTTGGAAAACAGATCACGCAGATCCAACTTGAGAATAGTGAGCATCCCGGAGGGCAGCGAGGACGGTAAGGACCCGGTCAATGGGCCCTGGTGTGTTTTCTGACCCGCCCGAACTGGAGAGGGCTCACCGGTCACTTGGCCCAAAACCGAAGGAGGGGAAACCAGCTAGACCATCCGTCGTGCGCTTTCTCCGCTTCCAGCAGAGGGAAGCAGCCCTGCGGTGGTCCCGGAACCATGAGGTGAATTACCAGGGGACACCTCTGAGGCTTTACCCTGAGGCGAGGAAACGAGCAGCCTTCAACGAAGTGAAACGGGCTCTGTACCAGAAGGGAGTCCGGTTCCGTCTGATGTACCCGGCCCGTCTGGTAGTAACCTTTGAGGCGCGGACGTTCACCTTCGACTCACCTGAAGACGCCCAGGAGTTTTACACCCGCCGGGTAACTAAGGAGTAGGCTAATAAAAACGTCTGTGACTGTTGGCACTCATCATCGAGCAGAACGGCTCCTACACCAGACACCGGACGGAACCAACTGGACTTTACATCAACAATATTTACACTCGTTTTCACCTTTGGCCCCAGGTATGCTTTTCCGTTTTAATTACTATATATTTTTATTGTTACTTGCTTTTCCCATTGATGAATCTGGTTACTCTAGACACAAGTGTTGAAACAACCGCTGTGGGATGTAAATATTATAACTTTAAAATGTTACCTTAAAGTAAGCAATTTAATACCTGACACTGGGTTAAAGCCCACCTGCATTTGTCTTTGCGTTTGTTTATAAATGCATGATTCCTTTTTTTTTTTTTCCCTACAACAGACAACTTCATTGCTATACGTTTATATAATATAACCATTACTTTTGATCGGGAGAACCTCAAGTGAAAATAGGGTTAATGAAGATGCACTCAAGGAAGAACAAGGGAGATATGGTGAGCCTGCAGTTTTCCTCAGTTTGGGAGGTAAACATAGGCATTGTTTTTATTTGGTTTTATCATGTTCTGTTGTTATTTGGGGGGTTCTTTTAGGGCTATTAAGGTATTGGGGGTGTGCATCTCTGGATCTCAAATCTATCCCAGCAGTTTTGTCAGTTTATTTTCACCGTTTTACTATATATTTTTTATTGGAGGCTTCTTCAGGCTCTTGGGAGTGAGGGTTGGGCTGTGGTGCGGCAGATCATGTGTTCCCAAAAACCTTACTGATAGATCTAGTAGACCATGAACAGGACACAGGATGATATCAGAGTACAGGAGGGGCAAATCTAAGACTTATTTCATGGAATGTTAAAGGTCTGAACGGACCTGTAAAGCGAGCTAGAATATTTGCACATCTTAAACTTTTAAAATGTGAAGTTGTTCACGCTGCCTGATTTTTGGAGGAGACTTAAACTGTACAATTAACCCATCCTTGGACCGTTCTAACCCAAAATCCAAAATCCCCTCCAAAACAGCTAAAACACTGTCAGCGTTTATGAACCAAATTGGATGTTTTGACCCATGGCGCTTTCGCTTCCCTCATAGTAAAGTATTCTCATTTTTTTCACATGTCCACCACTCGTATAGCAGAATCGATTATTTTTTCATAGACAGCCTATTACTGCCCTTTGTCAAAAATATAGAATATGCCACCATAATTGAATCCGACCATGCCCCAGTAATATTAGATCTTTTCTTCCCACTTAACTTCTCTGACCGGGCCCCATGGAGATTCGATACTACACTACTGACAGACGAAGGATTCTGCCAGTCGATTTCAACAGCCATTGATAATTTCCTAGAAACCAATAAGAAGGATAATGTCTCCCCTTCTTTGCTCTGGCAGACTCTTAAAGTGGTAATAAGGGGGGATATTATCTCCTACACATCCAGGGTTAATAAAGCTAGGAAGCTAGAACAAGAGCAACTTCTCAGTTCAATACTTGACATAGATCGTCAATACTCTCTCTCTCCCACTCCGGAACTTTATAAAAATAAGCTGGAAATTATGAATTATTGTCGTCTGAAAAGACAGAACGTATATTACTGAAATCACGAGGCTTTGTCTACGAACATGGCGAAAAGGCCGGCAGACTGTTAGCGCAACAATTGAAATGTAAATCTTCCATCCAACAGATTACACAAATACAAAAAGAAAATGGGGAGCTAACTACAGACCCCCTCGAAATCAACAATACCTTCAAGGCATTTTACTCAAAACTCTATACTTCAGAAGCACCCAGTGATGATACCGTTATGCACAACTTTTTCAAGAACTTAGACGCCCCTGTTATCAATCTCGTCCATAAAGCAGAACTAGAACCACCCTTTCCACTGACAGAAGTTTCAAATGCAATTTCGGCGATGCAAGGCGGCAAGGCCCCGGCCCCCGATGGATATCCAATCGAATTCTACAAAAAATCTTCAACCAAACTGACGCCACTTATTTTGGACATGTTTAATGATTCGCTGGGTACTGGGGCCTTGCCGCAAACACTAACTGAGGCATCCATAACACTTATATAACACAAATCTAGGCTGGCCAGAATTCATCCCGAGATGGATGAGAATTGCAGCAGATGCCATGTTGCCTCGGCAACACTAACACACATGTTCTGGTCATGTTCTTCCCTCTCAGACTACTGGTCAGCAATCTTCAGAACACTTTCACAGGCATTACCCCTAAATCTGCAACCTAACGCCCATTCTGCCATCTTCGGTATAGTGCCAGCCGAACAGCAGATTATCAATAAGCATAAGGACATCATAGCATTTGCAACTCTACTTGCCCGTAGGAGGATTTTATTGCACTGGAAATCCTCCAGAGCACCCAGCGCCTCCTTATGGATGAGTGACGTTATGCTTCATGTAAGTCTTGAAAAGATCAAACACACACTGAGAGGGTCGAAAGACCTCTTCTACTCCACCTGGAGCCCAGTAATGTCTTTCATTAACAAACTTAAAACCCTTCCTGACAACTCGTGAATCCATGTTTACTAGGTCCTGAGGGACGATGCATGGTGTCGCACAGCAAACGCACTTATTCTTAAGCTTTACTTTCAAATTAGCTACCGCCACTTTTTTCTTTCTCTTTTTTTTTTCTCTGTGTTTAATTATTCATACCTGTTGATTGATACCGTTATTTATATCAATTTCATAACTTTTATTCATCTATTTCTTTACTCATTCCCTTAGATTAGGATGCACTCGATGTTGTAGGGTGGGGGGTGGGTGGGGTGGATGTATACATTTGTATATGTGTTCTGTGAAAAGAACAACTGTCTTCTTATACCTTGTCCTCAATAAAAAGATATTTGAAAAAAAGAAAAAAAAAAGATATTTCTTCAGTATGTTTTTGCCCGTTCAAGGGTTAAAGACGTGTGGACAGTCAAATGGATGTGGATTCCCTGAGATCCTGTCTGGGATCAGTACCGAGCTGTAAGCTAGTCGCCTTGTTTCTCCTCAGAGATTTTAAGTTACACAAAAAAGAACCATTTAACCAAAAAGTTTTTAATGTTTTTAAAGTTCTTACTTAAGTATGTCTACTAGAAAATAATAAGCTGGTAATTTTCAGGCTCTTTTTCATGCCTCGAATAGGGCCAGTAACAGGGCCTGAAATAGCTCATTTTTTTCTCCTAAAATGTTCAATTTACACCTTAAATAGGAAATAACATTCACATTTTGAAAGAAAATCCTGAAATTGTGTCATTTGAACTGAGATACATTATAAAATGGTGATTCATTTAAGTATTTTTCCAAAATATTTATTCAGTATGTTGTTGCCCATTCAAGGGTTAAAGACATGTGGACACTTTGAAGTTAAATCAATGAAAAGACTCAGACTCAAGTTTGACGTTTATCCATATGCCCTTTTTTTATTTATTCAATTATTTTTGATGCTTCAACACACAAAAACACAATAAAGGTGAAACAGCACAACAGTAAGTGTCTGTGTCACTCAGGCTACAGGTTTGGTTCGACTGAAGTTACACTCTTCAGCCAACAGGACACATAATCAGCATGTTCATGGTCTTCTTCCCAGACTGAACATCTAAACCTTCTTTACTGTTTATTCATTTGGTTAAAATATAAAAAAGTTCCCTTTACTTCCAAAAGAAACCACAATAAATGGACAGTAAAGCCCAGAAAATCAAACCCTTTAAACCCCCTTTGTTAATCAGTGATTTAGTTACTGCACAAACACACACACACAAACCATGCAAATGTTTCGGGGCCCCCCCCAAGAACAAAGGGTCCCCCGATGGCCCTCTATAAACCTTCTTAAACCTCCATAAAGACACTATTCAGTGTTCAGTTCTTTATCAGGACGAAGCAAAAGTCACAGAAGGTCGACAGCCTGTGAGTCAGTCCGAGTCGTCATGGAAACCACTTGAGGAGACAAACAGAACAAATTCGGATTAGTTTTCGATCCCTGGTGTGTGAAGCCTGTGACTTTTCTCCCAGAATGCAGTGCGATGACAGAAATCAGCATCTTTAAAAGTGATCTGTCACCTGCCAGAAACACAGGTGAGTCTTACCTAATTGGTCCAAGCCATGGTGATGAGGGCGGGATTTTCATCTTTATATAAAGACCTGACAGATCTGCGTTTTTTCTTATTGCAGCTCTGAGACAAAGACAAACACACAGATTAAGTTTTCCTCATAGAAAACTCTTTCCTTTTGTGTCACACTGTTTACATCTTTGACTACAGTCATGACACAAACGGAAATCAAACATGGTGTTCAACAGTCTGGAGAACTGGCTGGGACTTTGTGGCACAGAGCCAAACTGGTTTGAATCATCTGTGAAGGACAGGGACTAGTTTGTGTCCCAGAGGAATTAGACACACAGAGCACAGAACGATGACGTGGAGTTCCCCAAGGCTCCGTCCTCGGGCCTCTTCTGTTCTAAATGTACAGGCTTCCACCAGCTCAGACTGTTGAATACAACTAAACAGCTCACCATCAGTGACTGGATGATGAGACAGAACTTCCTGTGTGTGTGTGTGTGTGTGTGTGTGTGTGTGTGTGTGTGGACGACGGCGTACCGGGGCGCAGGTTTTGTTGCTCTTCACACACAGGTTGAGTCTGCAATGCAGGTAGATGTCCCCACTCTTCCCACTGAACTGGAACATGTTGAAGGAGAAGAAGTTGAATGTTCCCAGTCCGTTGCCGATGACCGTCACTGTGTCGTCAGCTGGGTTGGAGCAGCTGAACAGAAGCGGGAAGACACAGCAGCTGATGAAGTCTATCAAAGTTCAACACTTTGTACCACAGCTTAACCAGGGAAGATTTTTATTGTGAAGCAGCAACAGCTTCCTGTAGCCACTGGTTTTCCTGAAAACATGCTAACAGGTTTATCTGGTCTGAATTCCCCTGTGAGCTCCGCTCAGTGTTTCTGCATCAGCTGGTACAAATGGATTTGGGCAGGTTGATATCATTTGTAATAAAGTTTTTGAAGCTTTAGGAGGAAAAGTAAAAGTGTGAGGGAGAAGCAGAGGGAGAAAGGTGAGGCAGAGACACTGTGTCAGGTGAGAGGGACAGGTGTACACAGCTGGTCTAAAGGAAACAGGATCACAGTGATCCAGTGTTAGTTGTCTGAACATCCAGAGGTACAGAGCAAACAGGAAGTGCTGATAACTAACTGTGTCTCTCACCCTTTCTTGATCAGGTCGTATCTCAGACTCCCGTTGGGCGACGACTGGTCGGTGGCCCAGCAGGAGTCAGTCACCACGGCAACCATTTGGTCGTCCAGCCCCTCGGTCTTCAGCTCCACCCAGACTTTCTCCTGCAGCTGGATTTCGGTGCTCGCATTGATGACTTTTGTACGGCCGGCATCGCTGTAGGCCTTCATGGTCAGAGTGTAATTCCAAGGTCCAGATATGATCTTCTGGATCACAGAGCTGCGCACACACACACACACACACACACACACACACACACACACACACACACACAGACATAAATAGATTCACTTTACAGTTACTCTTGTAGCTGAGTTAAAAGGCAAAGAGTTAATGAGTTTAATTAGCCAATCAGAATCAGCTTTGTCCATTGCTATGGCGACTGTGGCCACCAGGGGGAGGAGGGAAATACGCATACACAATCCGCAGGTTTTCATCAAAAAGCTACAAACTACAAGTCCTACTGAAAACATGTATTGGCTACCAGCGTCCTAAGACTTCAGTGAAGACACTGATGTCTTACATGTGTATCTACATTTTACGGAAAGTTTCAACCATATTTCTATGTTAAAGTACGATGCTCCAAAAACGAGTGGGTTTGGTCATTTTCAGGACATCTCTCCATTCATTCTCTATGGGAATTCTTTCGCTGTTTTTTGCCATTTATGTTGCCATGGTTACTCAAATTGATAAGGAATGTGACAGCACACCATTTGATATATATTTTATCTGGGTTTTCTCAAAGCTGTGGGAGCAGTTACACGCCAAACTTCTTACGGAAGAGGAATATGAAGACGGAGAAATATGCAGGATCATAATATGTAGATATGGAAGGAAGACAGTGACCTCAGAGGTGACTCATGGTCGCTCACCTGTCTTTGATTTTGAAGGCCATGGTCTTGATCTCCGGCTGGTTGTAGTAGCAGGAGAAGTCGATCTGGAATTGGTCGTGGCGAGTGATGACGCCAGTGTTGTTCTGTTTCATGATGGCGTTCTTGTAGATGATCTGGCTGTTGTTGGCCTGCAGGGTCACAGGGATTCACACGGTGTCACATCCATCTACAGAAGCGTCATGCTAAAAATTTTGCTCTGTTTTTCTGAATCAACGACATAATCATCTCTTAATTCTGAGATAATTATCTTAGATAATAAATGACAGAATTTTCTTTCTAAAGTGAATGCATCACGCTACTGTAACACCTGACATGTCTTGAGGTGTGATGACAGAATCAGCATCATATATTAGTTCAGAGACACAGTACCCTGACCACTCCCACTAGCACTGCAGAGCTCAGCTGATTGGCTCATCGAGAGCCAGTCAGGAGAGGACAGACACCCACCATTACCACCGTCCCACAGGTGTTGTTGCTGTCGAAGCTGAAGGTCACCATGTGGGTGCGGCTGTCCATCTGTCCTCTGCAGCTGTTGTTGTTGAGGTGTAACATGGAGTAGTCGACGCCTCTTTCGTTCAGGAGACAACCGGCCAGGGTGACCGAGGCAGAGTTCTGGTCGCAGACCGTCGGCTCGCCTGAACAGCAGGACGAGACGAGGAGAATGAAACGCACGCAAACATGTGACACGGTGTCCTTCTGCTGTTAGAAGACTGGAGGAGACGTTCATGTTTCCACCGCAGCAGACGTCTGTGAACGCCTCACTTTACTCCACCAATCAATACTTGTCACATGACTAGTCCATCCAGCGACTGTGTGTAATGTGAAAGTGTCTCTGGTACTATATATATATATATGTGTGTTTGAGAGCTGATCATATAAATCAAGAAGTTTGAACGTGTTCACGTGGAGTTCAGGGCATTTTGAACTATTTCCTGACATTTTAGATGGATATAATTGTCAGATTGATTATTGAGGAAAATCATCACTAATTTCAGCCCTGCAGTCAATTCTCTGATGATGGAGTGATTCCACCTCATCACAGGTTTTCTGTGTTCATCTACTGACACGCTGCATCTGAGGCGTTTAGGGGACATCTGTAAACTGTAATCTGTGACATGCAGCGAGGATCACCAGGTGGTGTCTCGGGGTCTGGGCCCCTGAGCAGTTGCCTTGATGTCATAATACATCAGATGTGTTTCTCAGCTATAACCTGTGATACTGAACATCACACCGTGTGGCTGGTTCTCCCTCCTCACCTAAAGTGTTTTTTGATCTGTATTTGGAGGCGAAGATGGCCCGACAGTAGCAGCTGGTTTTACCACTGATGTCGGCAGCGCAGAACTCATGAGCGCTGCAGAAGGTGTCGTTACAGAAGACCTGGGGGGCGGCTGAAAGAGTCAAACAGACAATCATTAGAGTCAGAGAGACAGACCTGCTCTGAGAGGGGACTGTGTGATCCCTCATCTCGTCCCGTCAGGTCTTAGAAAACAGAGGTGAGTGAAGGTCAGTGAAGGTCTCACAGCAGGTGACATTTGACCTCCAGCCCTGCAGGGTGTTGTTGGACGGCTGCAGGTTGCAGGCGGCGACGTAGGCCTCCAGGAACTGGCACCGACTGAAACCGTCCACCGCTGGATATTTGCACAGATTCTTGATGCAGGCGGTGATGAAGGGCTCTGGGTCGGTGAGGTTGTGGCAGGCGGTGAAGGGCGCCTCCCTCAGGACATTACAGCTGTTGTGGGAAACAGAAGCTTGGAGTTCAGTCAACAAGATACAGGTGTGTCACGCTGCGTCCAGGACAGGTGTCAGGTGTCGGGTGTCAGGTGTCGGGTGTCAGGTGTCAGGTGTGCTGTCTGCTGGTCTAAAACAGAGTCGCACACGGATTCCTGTCGACACAGAAACTGAAACTGAACAGAATAAAAAGGGGGACAATCTGAGCTCAGGTGTGTTTAGCTTTAGTCGTCCCTGCTCACCTGTGCTGGAAGAAGCACCATCAAAATACACTTCAAGTGCTCCTCATGCAGTATAACTACAAGGATAAATACATAGTTATTTGATTACAATTTGGAGCTAATTTAATTAGTCGATTGTGTTTTCTATGAATCATGTGAATCTGCAGGAAACAGGAAACTGGTGCAGTAAAAAGGTGAAGTACAGGTAGCTCAGATGTGTCCTTCAGTACAGGACTTGTTCTGTAAATGTACTTGACAACATGAGACATGAGGCAGCACATCTCAGCTGAGTGTGTGTGTGTGTGTTCAGGTGTGTGTGCTCACCGTTCAGTCACCATGGTGCAGTTGATGCTTGTGTTGTTACGTTCCTTGTGCTGATCCTCACAGCTGGGGGGGGGGGCAGACAGCAGGAGGTCAGGGCTTGGTTTATACACAGTAAGTGCAGTGGGATGTTCAGGTGCAGTCACTCACCTGGAGGAGCTGGAATTGGACGACTTCTCGTCACTCAGAGTCCTGTTGCCACATAAACCCTGCATGCTGGGTGATCCACCTGAGACAAGGAGTCAGGTGATCAAAGTCAGACTGGAGCCTCACGGCCGCTTGTTAAAAGACAGGTGTCATCACTGATTCAATCAGCCACAGTGTGTGTCCTCTGTGATCCAGATTTCAGTCTAAACAGAACCAACACACTTGTTGTGTTGTTTCTGTTTAAACTCAAATCACTTCACATTGTTTTGTAAATGAATCTCTCAGTGACCAACACAACATCATCAGAGCTGTTCACTGTTGTCACATGGAGGTGTCGCAGAAACTCTACCTGTCGTGGTGATCTGTGCGGTGTAACCATCAAAGAAGACGGAAGTCTTGGAGAGCGGGAACATGGCGGTGACTCCGGTTTTGTCCTTGGAGAGTTTCACGCCGTGATGCTGCTGAGGCACGTTGCTGAGGCTCAGCACCGTGCCGTTCACCTGCATCACAGCGGAGAGACAAAGTGGAGGGAAAACACTGGTTCAAATGTGAGCGACACCGCTGAACAGGAAGTTACTGACCCCACACATATGTCCAACACGCCTCCACACCATCCTCTCTGGACACAGCACTCCTCACACGCCTTGCACCATAGAAACCATGTTTGCTTGTCGTCTTTGGTTTCCTCAGATGTTCTGAATTCGCCACCTGAACCATCCACTTTGACCCACGCCACGCTGCTTACATTTCAGACCTGTCCCATTCGTCAAATGACACCCTACTATTCTACATAAAGCAGATTACCCATCACTCCGGTCCACCTACAGCCATCTTCTCCTTCAAAGCCCAATCACCCTAAATCCTTCAGAAACCGCTGCAGGCTCCCTGCTCCATCAGAAGGTTTAGAGCACAACAGCAACAGATCCTCTTTTCATCTGTGAATCCAGACAAGTCGATCCAGACTAGACATTCTTTCAGAATCGGAGCCGCCACTTTATCTTTCCGCAATGGCATTGACGCATTCAAGTCATATGTCAATGGTCCTCCCAAGCATATCATCACTACATCGGTTCGGATCTCAAAGATCTCAGAGCCGCTCGAGCTCACCTCAAGTAAAAGGAGGGTTTTGGGGGTTCGCTGTTGCCCAGGACAGATTCACCACGAAGCCTCCCCACATCGCGTCCATGAATCAAGCAAGAAACCACAAGAACAACCTTCAACAACCCTCACCTGAACTCTTCCACCTTGTCCCAGGTGAATGCTGACACCCGACTTGTGCAGGATCACTTGGTCCAGAAGACTGACGTCTTTACGCCGGCGGTCCTTGAAGACCGCCACCAGCTGGACACCCATATGTGACATCAGAGAGTAAGCACAGCGGTTTGGGACGGAGGTCACATTGCCGCCAAACCTGATGACAGTGGAGCCGATCACAGTGCAAGTGGATGGGCACCTAACACGCGGAGGGAGGGGGGGTGTTAGTATCATCAACAGAAAACAAAAGAGAGAAAAAAATATTTTCCTAGAAATAAAAATGAGACGTATTTACGGGCAGCTCGTTCCACAGGGACCGACTGTGAGGTTTGCCTGTTGACTACACTGTACACTGAAGCCTTTTGAATCACACCCCGACCAGCTTGGATCAAATAGAGAACCTGGGAAAAACACAGAAACAAGCAACATTAAAACAGATTGGCCCTGAGGGCCCCGTTACAGAGTCCGTCCCTCGTGTTCACCCGGCTCTCTTGAGATCCTCCACCCTGATACACAGCTGGTGACTGGAGTTTAGGTTAAATGGTAAATGGACTTGAACTCATACAGCAATTTTCTAATCTTACTGACCACTCAAAGCTCTTTAAAGGTTGTGGTTCATACAACCAAACACACACACACACACACACACACACACACACACACACACACACACACACACACACACACACAGAGGATATGTATTGAAGTGAGTAAAACCAGAAATAAAAGGTAGGACAATAAAACTCAAGATCATAAAGATAAAATAATACAAGAGAGGAGACGTTTGAAAAGAGTAAAACCAGTAAGAGAGGTCGAAATGAAATTTTTAAAAAAATTAAATAAAATTAAAGTAGGGTATTAGAAGGAAAACAATCCAGACAATAATCATAGAATATAAGGACATACCAGTAAAACAGCCTCAAAGATATAAATAAATAAAATTCTAATAAAAGCCAGACTAACAAGGTCAGTCTTGAGTTTGAGCTGTTGGTGGTTATTAAACTAACACTGAGCACTAACCTTTGTGCGTGCATCCGTCAAGGTACTTGTAGACAGTCCGACCACTGACATTCCACTTATCCAGAGTAACACCACGGACGACCAAGTCCACGACCTGCAGAGGAACGACAGCACAGAGGCCGCTGACACACACAAGGAACTCAACTAAAACTGTGTCGTCCATTTGGGCAACTAAAGCAACATGTGTGTGACGTGTAAACATCTTTATCGACTATTCCCCATCTATGTCGTACATGTACTTACGAAATTTTTTTTCGAGGAATCAGGAGTCACTTTCACAACTGGTGCCGAAAACATGCGGAAATTAAATTGAATCTGGAAACATGAAACAGGTGAGAATCAGAGACTGTTGGGAGAAAAAAGCTTCAGATGACCTGAATTGATATAAGAGATCAGACAGACTCTGATGAAACTCACCAAAATTGATGAATTGGTATTTTGTAAGAATATATTAGTGGAACATGATGAGGAACCTGAGAGACCTGTCAGGTTTCTATGATAGTCTGATGAATTCGTCTCTGTTATTATTGATTTGGACCAAAGTCCTTTGACGATATCAGTGTCAAACACCTGGAGACAGTTGTTTCCAACCGTTTCATTTTTAAAACCTTTGAAACAAATTGTGCTTTGTCCGTTGGTGATATTTACCTGTCGACAATAGGGAGACATAACAAATCAATTAGTACAAACTCATAATGCATGTGTGTATAACATAATTAACTGGAGATGGTTTTAGCTGACGGTCATGAGCGGGACCGCACCACAAACACCTCTCTTCCTGTCGTACATGCCTTCCTGCCCTGAAACTGAACTTGTCAGTCACACATTTTCCCCCCAGTCAGCCCTGTTGTGGCGCTGATGCGACCTTCACCAAACACAGACTCATAAGATCAACAAGGACAAAGACGTGAAGCTGTTCTCAAAAGTCCAGCTTCGTCTTACTCACGTATATATTGTTGTAACGTTGTCCAAAAAAGTCGATGGGGCAGTCGCTGATATTTTTGGTGAAATTGCTTGTAAATGTTTCTCGGGAAGCTGAAAAGGAAACATGGTGAGAGTCAGTTAGAGAAGTCAATCAGCAGGTTGGACCACAAGAGAAGTTGCAAATGTAATTGTTGGGAAAAAGAGACCCCCAGGAGCCTACAGCACCCTACAGGAGCCAGCAGGAGCCTGCAGGACCCTACAGGAGCCAGCAGGACCCTACAGGACCCTACTGGAGCCAGCAGGACCCTACAAGAGCCAGCAGGAGCCAGCAGGACCCTACAAGAGCCAACAGGACCCTACAGGACCCTACTGGAGCCAGCAGGATCCTACAGGACCCTACTGGAGCCAGCAGGACCCTACAAGAGCCAGCAGGAGCCAGCAGGACCCTACAAGAGCCAACAGGACCCTACAGGACCCTACTGGAGCCAACAGGACCCTACAGGACCCTACTGGAGCCAGCAGGACCCTACAGGACCCTACTGGAGCCAGCAGGACCCTACAAGAGCCAGCAGGAGCCAGCAGGACCCTACAAGAGCCAACAGGAGCCAGCAGGACCCTACAAGAGCCTACAGGACCCTACAGGAGCCCATGTAGATTCACGGGACAACTAACAGTTTAGAGTTTATTAACGGCTCAGCCTGATAATGATCTTCCTGCTTCAGTCGGTTTGCTGATGATGGTAGAGTTTCAACATGGCTGCCGTGTGGATGAGGTGGTGTGTGTTCTTACCTACAGTCTGGCTGAGTGCAGCCAGGTAAAGCAGGACGAGGAACATGTCGGAGGAGAGCGGTCCGCTGACAGGGAGCTGCAAGACAGAGCAGTGACACATTCACCTTCACACAACTCTGTGACATCACATCCAAAGACTCATTCAGTTGAGCTCAGCTGATCTCAGACCACATTTCCACACAGTCTCCTCTGTGAGTCCGTCACAGTCTGTTTGGATCAGCCTCCCAACAAGACACATTTTAACCATGAGTAACTGAAATTAAAGATAAACATGACAACAACAAAAAAACTTTACTGTTTTACTTCGTACTTTGTTAATGTTGGAAAATCCTCCTCCAGCACAGCACGTCATCAGGGAGAAGTCTCCACTGATCTTCTGATTATTAACTGAATATTCACATTTACAGCTGCAGACTCATTATGGTAGAACCATGTATCAACTCCTACATACAGTTTGATCTGTTTGCAAAACTCAAAAGTCCAAATGTAATGAGATCAACACAGTAAATGTGAGCTGAGCAGAATAAAGTTTTGTGTGGTTTTGATGGTGTTTTCCAGGCCTGACTCACCACAGTGCAGAAACAAAGAGGCAGAGACAGAGTCTTACCTTCTGGAGGTTTTCTGGACGACCCGGGAGAAGATGTTCTCTGCTGTCCTCAGCTCTGCTTCAGGTTCCTCTTGCTCAGGTCTCGGAGAGATGTGGTCTCGCTCTCTGCTGCTCCTCCTTTTATACGTTTTCAGCCCAAAAGACATGTTCAGCTATTTTTGTCAAACTGGTTTTAGCACATTACAGAGTGACATGAAGAATTGCTGTAAAACATGTTGTTTTGCATGTTGTTGCTAGGGACACATAAACCCTAGGGTGCTCTCCACCAAAAAAGTGTCACATGATGTATTGCACAAGTAGAAGCCAGACAAAATCAAAGAAATAAAGTGACAATAAATAATTCCCCAGAGCCCCGGCTGCACAGCAGCAGGTTGAACAGATCCACCAGTTGGTTTCCAGCTGACTTTATTGGCTGTGTTGACCACTTTCACCAGGATATCTTATATGAATAAAACTGAGGACATTAAACTGTAGTTCAGGCCACTTTCTGCTGCTGCCTGCGAAACAGCCTCCAGAAAACGAACAAAAAGCCAGTGAGCTTCATGAGATGATGAAAACAAATAGAACTACTTTTTACAACTAAATACGTGCCTAGATAACTGAACACTTCTAAAACTTGAAATGATGCTGATCACCAATTCTTTGATTCTGGGTTGTGGACCCTTTGTCCATAAGGTGACTACGGTGCTATGATCTAACTAAAGAAGGACCTGCTGAGACTGTCAGGTGGGTGGCAGTGGTGGGAACACACCGAGGAGTGATGTAACTGTTACCTGTCCTGTAAATAATGACTCACTGTGATGGAACGGCAGAAATGTCTCCTTATTCCATCACTGCAGACACCAACAATGACAAACTGGTTTCAGCCAGTGGACATTTTTACCTGATCTGAGATCTGTTGATAACAACTGGAGGGTGACAGCGGTTTGGGGTAATTAGCGGCCCACAGCTCACTTCGCTGGTTCGTCCGGTCCTGACTGAGAGGACCGGTTTACGTTGGTGTTCTCGTTCACACAGGATTTTGTTATGTTATTGAGGATTGTGATTGAGCAGGAAAGTTTTTAAAGGGTGAAATAGTTTGTGTTCCTGCCTCCAATGAAGTCGACTTCAAGGGCATCATCCTTTCTCTTTTTTAAGGGCATAAAGAATATGAGGGAGCTGATGGAAATGAATGACTCTCAACCACTGAAAAGGCTGTTTGACATATAAATGCATTTGAATTAATTCATCCATTCATCCATTCACAAA
>NC_079374.1:1257711-1290211 GCF_021018895.1 Seriola aureovittata | reverse complement strand
CCCTCCCTCAGACCCTGAGAACACAAACAAGACAACTGTTAACCCTCGAATGAAGGTCACAAACAAAAACACTGCGGGACCTGACGTGGAAAACACACACAACCATGAACCATTTCCACCTGACCAGTCCGTCCTCGTCTCTGTTCTGGTTCCACAGTGGAGCAGTCCAACCAAACCACGTCAAAGCAACCTTTACTTTATCATTACGTCGTGACTTCGTTTTCAAAATGTTGTCACTTTTTATAAAAAAAATTTTTAGCAAAAAATTACAACGAATTTAATCTTCAAATATTTGATTTGGAGGAGGAGTTTCAGCATCAGAGGTAGACAACAGGTAAAGGAGAGCGGCTGGTCTCACCAGGACACATGGAGTATCAGGCTCTTCATGGTACTGGATGATCCTCTGCTCTCTGCTCTCCTGCAACAACAGGAACAGGGCGGTACATCAGGCTGATGCTACACGTGTAGCATCTGATTAGCTTAGCTGCGGTTCAGCGGAGCCGCAGCTGCACTTTAATGTTAATATCTTATTTCAAGTACAGTTTTTAACTTTATTTTCTTTATTTTTGTTTGAAATGCAGCTTTTATAAAATATATATGTACACAAAGACACACTTTGATATACAGTACATGAATCTACAACTCAGCTTCATTAGTGATTAATCTGCTGATTATCTTCTGCAGTAATTATTGAACTGTTTCAAACGATCTGATACTGTAATCAGAGCCGACAAAGATCAGCATGCAGCCAACATCTGGATTTTCTGCTTGAAACCACTAAAACAATGAATTGATTATCAAAATAGTCGTCCAACTAAACTAATCAATTAAGACAAAAAATGTCTAGATTAATGCAGGAGGACATGATTGATTTGTTAGGTGTGACGCCTCCACTACACTAAAAGCGCTGGTGACCACAGGGGGGCGTCCTCCTACAACATACAGCTTGAGCTGGACACAGAGGCATGCTGGGAAACACCAGCCTGAGAGAGGTTGTGTTTTTATGTAATTAATCAGCAGCTACTTTGATCTTCGATTATTCATTTATCAAACACAAATATCACATATTCTTTATCTGTTTGATTAGAAACTGAAGTGAAACTGTTTTCACTAGGTTTTATGACATTAATAATAATAATAACTTTATTTATAGAGCACTTTTCATACAAGAGATGCAGCTCAAAGTGCTTTACAATAAATAACAATCAAACTGTCCAATAAAATGAGGGCAGATTGAAGGACAGTGAAATACATTGATAAAGATGATAAAATGTGTAAATGAAAATAAAAACAAACCAATAAAATCAAACGATCAAAAGAAATAATCAATCAACCATCATTGTAGCTAATAAAAGTGATTTATGAAAGCAGAAAGGTGATTGTGGTGACGATAGAGCAGCAGGGGATTATGGGATGGCTGATTTGTAAACACCCACGGATTCAAACTGGTCATTTCTGCGCTGGAATGAAAAAGCAGGAAGACACTGACACTGTTGCACAACTTCCTCAAAGAAACTGAACCGTTCACACGTGAAGAAGAACAGCTGATGTCTTCAGTGTGAACCAGCGACCGTCACAGAAACATCTGCATCTTCGTTTCATGACAACGGCCAACGTGTGTGTGTGTGTGTGTGTGTGTGTGTGTGTGTGTGTGTGTGTGTGTGTGTGTGCGTGTGCGTGTGCGTGTGCGTGTGCGTGTGTGTGTGTGTGTGTGCACTACGAGAGCGAAGCCCGGCTGTGTGGACTAAATGTGTGTTTTCATGTCACCACAGTTTCTCTCATCAAACGAGCGTCTTCCGAGTTTTTCATCAAACTCAGAGACGGCTCATTTTCAGACGATTGATTGTTGCCGCCGGTTTATCACCGTTTTAGCTTGAGTGTCCGTACGTCCCGTTCTCGTGGACGCCGTATCTCAGTAACCTCTTCAAATTTGGCACAAACACTCACGAGGACTCAAGGATGAAATGATTAGATTTCAGTGGTCAAAGGTCAAAGTTTCATCATCTCTCACATACCAAGCTTCGATTGGACCTGAGGCCAGTGATAAAAGGACTATGATGACACGGCAGGTTCTTGACCAATCAGTGCAGGCGTCATTATCACCCCGTGTGAATGAGGTAAAAGCCAGCAAGACAAAGACTGTTGTTGAGACACTGTTTTACTGCATCCTTATCTCTAGAACATCAGTGTGAACAGCCTACCTGTGATAAAGTGTCACCTGTGGTTCAGGTAAATCAAGGCCTTCACATGAAGCCACTGTAAATCTTCAATCGAAAGGAGTAAAGGTCTGTTGCAGACAAATAATAATATACTACCACTTCTTAGACCTGGTTCATCTAAACAACTTGGACTTACTTGGACTTTATTGGTGCTTTGATGATAGTGGAAGAGCCTGATTGGTCTGTATGGTTAATGATGACTGATCAAAAGGATCAATCATTTCCTATGAAGTCCGGTCTTGGGTTTTTCTCACTCACCCCCATGTGGCGGCTGCTGGGGTCGGGGTCCAGGTAGTGAGGGTTGATGTTGAAGGGGACGAGGCCGATGGCGGAGAAGGACGGAGGATAGACGATGGGCATGTCGTTGGTGGTGTTGATGCTGACGGTGGCCACGTTGGTGCCGGCACTGGAGCCCATGTAGGGGACGCCATCCTGGGGGGGGGGGGCATAAAGGAGGGAAGGATGATAAGGAAAGAGGTGTCAGTCATTAAGTCTGTTTTGAGACACTGAGTTGTTGTTGAGAAAGTTTCTCATCATAATGATTCACAGGATCTAAAACTATTTTTATGCCTCTACAGCGACAGCAGACGGAGCAGGAGCCATATTGTTTTGAGGTTGTCCGTCCGTCCCATTACTCAAGACACAAATGTTTAATATTTTCTCTGACTCTAGATAAACTGATGTAATCTGGAACTAGTCTGAGAGGCAGAGGGATACGACCACAAGGTTGAAATACTAGTTCTAACTGTTTCTGTGCTTCAGTTTTTGGCTGATGTTGACACATCTGCGCTCAGCTGATATCGGCCTCACCTCCAGCACTCTCCTCCTGATCTCCGTCACCACCTTGTTGTCATAGAGACTCTTCAGCAGCCGGAAAGTGTTACCTCCTCCTGCGAAACACACGACCATGATTATATGACGTGACCACGCTGCGGACGAACTGAGAGGACGGGCTGCTGTGAGGAGTGAAGGACAGGACGCAAGAAAGCAAGGGAGGAGGAGGGAGGGAAGGAGGAGTGATAGGAAGTAAGGAAAGGAAGAAGATGAAAAAAAGAAACGGGGCAAAGAAAAGGAAAAACGAAAAAGGGGAAGCTCGTACTCTTCCTCACCTATAAAAATGCCTTCAGCCTTCCTCACGGCGTCGACGGGGTCCGAGGCCTCGTGGATGCCGTCCACCTCATAACCTGCAGGGGCCGAACACCTTTCAGTTCAATCAGTCTGTCCTGATTATGTCACACACACACTCACACACACACTCACACACACACACACACACATCACACACACACTCACACACACACTCACACACACACTCACACACTACACTCACACACACACTCACACACCACACACACCTACACTCACACACACATACACTCACACACACATACACTCACACACACACATACACTCACACACACACCACTCACACACACACACTCACACACACACACCTACACTCACACACACCTACACTCACACACACACACTCACACACACCTACACTCACACACACACACACTCACACACACACACTCACACACACACACCTACACTCACACACACCTACACTCACACACACCTACACTCACACACACCTACACTCACACACACATACACTCACACACACACACTCACACACACCACACTCACACACTCACACACACATACACTCACACACACCTACACTCACACACACACACTACACTCACCACACACACCTACACTCACACACACAACCTACACTCACACACACCTACACTCACACACACCTACACTCACACACACATACACTCACACACACATACACTCACACACACACACACCTACACTCACACACACACACTCACACACACACACCTACACTCACACACACCTACACTCACACACACACACTCACACACACATACACTCACACACACCTACACTCACACACACACACCTACACACACATACACTCACACACACATACACTCACACACACATACACTCACACACACACACCTACACACACATACACTCACACACACCTACACACACACTCACACCACACACACACACTCACACAACACACATACACTCACACACACCTACACTCACACACACACACCTACACACACACATACACTCACACACACATACACACACACACACACACACACACAACACTCACACACTCACACACACACACACACACACTCACACACACACACTCACACCACACACACACTCACACACACTCACACAACACACACACACACTCACACACACACACACACTCACACACACACACACACACTCACACACACACACTCACACACACACACACACACACACACACACACACACACACACACTCACACACACTCACACACACACACTCACACACACACACTCACACACACACACACACCACACACACACACACACACACACTCACACACACACACTCACACACACCTACCCAGAGTCTTAAACTTGTCCCTGGCGGTTTTGGTGTAGGCGTGTCTGTCGTGAAGAGCATAAGGAACGAACAGAACTCTCTTCACATCCCTGAAAGACACAAACCACCAGTCGCCATGTTTGTCAACGTGCAGCTCCGGTTTCATTAGATTAACATTATAATAGTGATGGTAACGATAATGGATGAAATCTTTGTTCCATTCACACTCATATGCCGAGTCTCTCCACACCAATCTGGTATTTTAATGATCCTTTAATACAAAGGATTAAAACACTAATAATGAACTGCTGCTTGTGTGCCGAACATGACTACTGATTTACATTTCACTATCAAACCTATCCAAAGAGAAATGTATGTTTGCTGATGAATATGGAGATTTTAGATTTCCCACACAGCAGTAACACTGATTCTGTTTTAACACACAGATGTTTGTCTTAAATACTTTGTCCATGTTCTAATTACACTCCAATGCCAATGAAATCTCTCCACACCAAACTCCATTGTAAAATCTGGCATTTTAATGATAAGTTACTATGAACTAAACCTGACATATTAACATAATTTAAGTTTGTTTTTTTCAATTAAACATTTATAACATAGTACTACCTGTATGCCGAACTTTACAAGAAAACTAGTGGTACACAGAAGATATTGAGCCTTGATCATAGAGAGATGAATCTTTGCTTAAAGAAAGTTGAAATATTTAATTGTTAATTTTTTGAACGGAATTCGCTGTTTGATTTTTCCGCACCTTGACACCGTGACACTGTGACTTACTTCCCGAAGAAGTGAGAGATGTGCTGCTGACAGTGGTCCAGGTATCCGCTGCCGTGCAGCGTGGAGTTGGACACCAGCAGGAGTCTCCTCTTCATCTCTGGGCAGCAGGTGAACACGGAGGACAAGCCGCGGAGCTGCGGGGTCACAGTTCAGCTGTGAATCCGCTGACAGCAGCTCTCTGACGGGCAGGAAACACTGATATCACCCCTGAGGGATTCAGCTTTAAACCCCGCTGTCAGCTCTCACACCAAATCCCAGCTGGACTTTTCTACTTCGAAGTTTCACTTTCACCCAATCAAAGACTTTGTATCAAAAGTAGAGTTTCATGTTCCACCGGCGGCGACAACAACTTCCGGCCCAAGTCTTTCTTTTTCAGAATAAAAGCATCTCTTTTTCTTCTTCTTGATGTTTTTTAAGCTGTTGGCGGTGAATTACCGCCACCAACTGGTCAGAATAAGAATTATTATTATTTTCAAATGTTTCATTATTCAAAACATTTTCCATTTCAATTATTAAAACTATTAAACATTGAAAATGGAGGAAACAGTCATAACTTCTGAGGTAAAATACATAGTAAAATATGAACAATACCATGAAATTAAAATGATATACATGTTACATATCAATAAGGATAATAAAGAAAATAGTAAAACAAAAGTATTTCAAAAGGACTGACTATATACATAAGGGTAAACAAAAACAGATATTAAATGAAAATATTTAAGGCTTCACAAGTTTCTACTGTTTTTATTGCTTTATTTCTTTAGTGCGTGTAGTGAATCAAAACAGCGTCCGACTATTATTTGGAATTGTTGAATGTGTGGTTTCATTTTAGTTCATTTGTATTTTCCATATAAAATAGAGATTAAAAATAAATGTTTATATTTTTACAATCAATGTCATTCTTATCAAAAAAAATGTAACGTCTCTTTTTTCTAAATTAATAGTTGAACCAGCTTGTCAGCTTCTTAAAGAAAAATTATACATCTAACCAAAACTATTTCATAACTATGCTCAGGTTTGTAATTGCAAAAAACAATAGTCTTGAAAGCACCACGTGTACAGGACAAATCAAGTGTATAATTTTAAATGAAACTTTTCCAATTTACTTAATAACCCAATGTTTCTTATTATGGTTCCAAACGTTTTTTCCATTTAAAGTCTCCTGATATGACTGTTATTACATTTTTTTGTCCGTGAAGCATCTGACAAAGCTTTGCAGACATAAACACATAAAAGCGAGCCGGAGTGATGTCATAAATCTGCGTCCAGGTGTCAAGCTGAGCAAGAGGTTTTGACTTTAACTAATCAACCATGACTGAAAAATAACGTCAGAGGTTTGACTGGAGCTCGTGGGAAACCCATAAAATGTTGCTGCTGGGCATCAAACCTGTGAAGTTAAAAATAGAAACACAGTATTGTGTGTGTGTGTGTGTGTGTGTGTGTGTGTGTGTGTGTGTGTGTGTGTGTGTGTGTGTGTGTGTGTGTGTGTGTGTGTGTGTTCACTGATCCCTCGTATCACTCAGCTTTCATTATGACCTGACTAACGAGCTGGAATAAGCCTGTTAGTGTTCACCCTCCATTTCAGCTTCACTTTGCTTTGTTATCGCTCAATATAATCTCAAGAATAAATACATAAAAAGAAAGTGATGATGATAGTAATACAGAGAAAATTATGAACAGTGGAAATTAAAATAAAATCCTCATATCTTGTGTTCCCTTTTACCCTGTGTAACATTCATGTCATAAAAAATGATGTATAAGTTATGATATTTTTTCTCCTTGTCTCATTTTATTATTAGTTAATTGTTATTATGATTACATATAAATGTTGTCATAATCAATGAGCCTGTTGAAACTGATAAAAACAGTCATAATAATGATGATACTACTACTACTACTACTAATAATAATAATGATAATTACAATATGATGACAGGTCATACATTTACATACTGAGCAAATAAATGTCTCTGAGCAAAATATAAAATAAAAATTATAATGAAATAAATGAATAAAATCAGACAGACATGGCATTTTATTTATAATTTTAAAAAATTAAATTATTTATTTTTGTTATGTATTTATCAAATTCATCACATAGATATTGTTAGTCTATGTGCATATATAATTTTTACTATGGGCATTTCATATATGTCACACATAATACCCATATATGATGATGCTGATATATGATTCTATATAGAAATTATATATATATATATATATATATATATATATATATATATATATATATACATATAGTAGTACTGGTATATATATTCATATTCATATTGTATGGGTGAACATGTTCCAATAATCGATGAATGGTTGGTAAATGTTTGAAATCCAACACCTCTGGGTTTCACCCCGGGAACCAGCAGAGATCTGCCGCAGAGAGTCAGTGGAAACACGCAGCCAGAGAGGCAGCAGCAGCGGCGGCAGCGGTGGGCGGTGCTAAACCACATCTGGATGAAAAACATCTGGATTTCTCTCTGAGCATACATGACCGACCGACAGACTGACGGACGGACTGACCGAGCGCCCCTGAGTTTCTCCGGCTGACTTTGCCCGCAGATGATGGCTCGGTGCTGGACGTTTTGGACCGGGATCCTAGTCCTCATGACCGCCGGTGAGTGCTGCCTGATCTCCGGACTTCTTTCTTTCTTTTCCTCGGGGCTGTTTGCGGAGGTTTGGAGGGAGGGAAGGAGGGAGGGAGGGATGGAGCGAAGACGTTTGGTTTTGGAGAAAGTTCAAATTAAACAGATTACAGTGTAAAAACAATAGGGACCTTTTCAAGTTATAGTTCTGTTCAAGTAAAAGTTTTCTCAGCTTCATAAAGAATCAGTACTGGAACTACATGAAGCTGATAGTTGGCTACTTGTGTACTTGTACTTCATGAAGGACTGGTACTTGTAATGTAACAGTGTAGTACTGGTTCTGGTAAATTAGTGGAGGCTCAAGTTCTTATTCCAGCATCATGCAAGTGCTGAGTTCACACCAGACGTCACAAGGCAAAGTGACTCCATCATGGTTTGTTGTTTGGTGAGTTCTTCCCACAGCGAGCAAGGTCCAGGTCCAGGTCTTTAACTGAGAGACTGAGCTTCAGTCCAGAGTCCTGATCTGAGCTCACTGTGGTCAGCTCAGATATTGACCTTTGAAAGCTTTGATCAGTGATCAGTAACAGTCAGAGGAACAAAAACACATTTCTGTAAATTAACAACAGTAACTGCTAAGCAAACAAAACGAGACAAAGAACAATCAAAAAAGGACACAAAGTGACTACAAAGAGACACGAGGTGACTACAAAGAGACACGAGGTGACTACAAAGAGACACGAGGAGACTACAAAGAGACACGAGGTGACTACAAAGAGACACAAAGTGACTACAAAGAGACACAAAGTGACTACAAAGAGACTCAGAGTGACTACAAAGAGACACGAGGTGACTACAAAGAGACACAAAGTGACTACAAAGAGACACGAGGTGACTACAAAGAGACACAAAGTGACTACAAAGAGACACAGAGTGACTACAAAGAGACACAAGGTGACTATAAAGAGACAAGGTGACTACAAAGAGACACAAAGTGACTACAAAGAGACACAAGGTGACTACAAAGAGACACAAAGTGACTACAAAGAGACACAAAGTGACTACAAAGAGACACAAGGTGACTACAAAGAGACACAAAGTGACTACAAAGAGACACAAAGTGACTACAAAGAGACACGAGGTGACTATAAAGAGACACAAAGTGACTACAAAGAGACACAAAGTGACTACAAAGAGACTCAGAGTGACTACAAAGAGACACAAGGTGACTATAAAGAGACAAGGTGACTACAAAGAGACACAAAGTGACTACAAAGAGACACAAGGTGACTACAAAGAGACACAAAGTGACTACAAAGAGACACAAGGTGACTACAAAGAGACACAAGGTGACTAAAAAGAGACAAGGTGATTACAAAGAGACACAAAGTGACTACAAAGAGACAAGGTGACTATAAAGAGACAAAGTGACTGCAAAGAGACACAAGGTGACTACAAAGAGACACAAAGTGACTACAAAGAGACACGAGGTGACTACAAAGAGACAAAGTGACCACAAAGAGACACAAGGTGACTACAAAGAGACAAAGTGACCACAAAGAGACACAAGGTGACTACAAAGAGACAAAGTGACCACAAAGAGACACAAGGTGACTACAAAGAGACACGAGGTGACTACAAAGAGACACAAAGTGACTACAAAGAGACAAGGTGACTGCAAAGAGACACAAAGTGACTACAAAGAGACACAGAGTGACTACAAAGAGACACAAGGTGACTATAAAGAGACAAGGTGACTACAAAGAGACACAAAGTGACTACAAAGAGACACAAGGTGACTACAAAGAGACACAAAGTGACTACAAAGAGACACAAAGTGACTACAAAGAGACACAAGGTGACTACAAAGAGACACAAAGTGACTACAAAGAGACACAAAGTGACTACAAAGAGACACGAGGTGACTATAAAGAGACACAAAGTGACTACAAAGAGACACAAAGTGACTACAAAGAGACTCAGAGTGACTACAAAGAGACACAAGGTGACTATAAAGAGACAAGGTGACTACAAAGAGACACAAAGTGACTACAAAGAGACACAAGGTGACTACAAAGAGACACAAAGTGACTACAAAGAGACACAAAGTGACTACAAAGAGACACAAGGTGACTACAAAGAGACAAGGTGATTACAAAGAGACACAAAGTGACTACAAAGAGACAAGGTGACTATAAAGAGACAAAATGACTGCAAAGAGACACAAGGTGACTACAAAGAGACACAAAGTGACTACAAAGAGACAAGGTGACTACAAAGAGACAAAGTGACCACAAAGAGACACAAGGTGACTACAAAGAGACAAAGTGACTACAAAGAGACAAAGTGACTACAAAGAGACAAAGTGACCACAAAGAGACACAAGGTGACTACAAAGAGACACGAGGTGACTGCAAAGAGACACAAAGTGACTACAAAGAGACACGAGGTGACTGCAAAGAGACACAAAGTGACTACAAAGAGACACGAGGTGACTGCAAAGAGACACAAGGTGACTACAAAGAGACACGAGGTGACTGAAAAGAGACACAAAGTGACTGCAAAGAGACACAAAGTGACTACAAAGAGACACGAGGTGACTACAAAGAGACACGAGGTGACTACAAAGAGACACAGAGTGACTACAAAGAGACACAAAGTGACTACAAAGAGACTCAGAGTGACTACAAAGAGACACGAGGTGACTGAAAAGCGTGTCTCTTTCTGTCTGGGTGTGCTCCTGTACAGGAGGAGTAGGGGTCTAGGTTTCAGGTCTAAGCGCTGTCTTGTAGTCCCTCCATGGATTCAGATCAGGACTCAGGTCGGATCCACCTGTAAATTATTCATCAAGATTCAACAGTATCAGGAAACAGTTTGTCCTCTTGTCTGAGATGAAACAGCAGCTGTGACAAACATGAAGCTTGAAGAGAGGGAAACAGGTGATGATGATGAGGCTGAACCTTCCTCACATTAATACATGAACATTTTACTCATCAGTTACACAGTGAGAAAAAAGCCTGATCCAGGATTTACAAATACACCCAGCCATCCTCCACTGTGGCCACATCTGAGTCCCAGTAGGAACCAGTCAGTTTGACTGGTTCCTTAAACCTGCAGTAGCATTAAGATTTGTCTTCTTTGGAACCAATAAGTCCAGAACAAAGCCCCCACCGAGGGCTCATGTGTGGGGGTCCAGGGATGGTCGACAGTGGACCAAACCACTGAGGCAGAAGAGGAGACTTATTATTTTACTTAACTTATTTACTTATTTACTTATCATATTATTTTGAATCTATAATTAGCAGCAGTGTGTTTAATGCAAATTTTTTTTTGTATATATTGCTATGTTTAAAGGGATATATTGATGGGGACAATTCTCAGTTTCTCTCAGAAAGTGTGTGTGTGTGTGTGTGTGTGGGGGGGGGGGGGGGGGGGGGGGGGGGGGTCCAGACCCCCTGTTCCCCCTGTAATCTCTACCCATGGTTGGATGGATTGTCGTGAAACTTTGTACAGATGTTCATGTTCATGTTCCCCTCAGGATGAACCATAATAACTCTATTATCTCTACTACTACCACGATTGTGTTCACTTCTAATTAGAAAATGTTCACATGCTAACATGCTAAGCTAAGATGATAAACAAGGTAAACATAAAGCCAAGGTCACTTCATATAAATTCAACCTTAATCACAAGCAGCTGGGTGGGAATACATCTGATAAAATGAATTGACCTGCTACAAATATATAATAATATAATATAATAATATAATAATATAACAACAACAGACGCTAATCTAAGCTAACAGGTTCGAATGACGTGTTCTTCCTGTTCTAGTGAAGAGTGATTTTAAAGAGGAGTGAGCTGAACTGACTGAGAGGAAAAAGCTTCCTATTATATCACATCTAACAAAGAGCGAGTGTATCTGAAACGTCTTATGAATAGCCCACGCGCGCACACACACACACACACACACACACAACACACACACACACACACACACACCACACAGATACACTGGCGTCTTGCCGTTGTCTTAAGATGTTGGAGAGGAGAGAGACTGGCACTGAAAGAAAGTGTGTGTTTGTGTGTTTGTGCTTCATTTGTGCTAATGAGGACAGAGAGGTGACGTGGAGATGGCCTGATGACTCCTCACACACACACAAACACACACATTCATCATCATTAGTGCAGCTGAGGATGTGCTCTGCTGTTAAGACTCAGTCGCTCCAGAACGTGGTCCAGCAGAATCCCTGTGTGTGCCTCAGTATCTGGTTGGAGCAGTGACCTCTGACCTGTGACCTGTGACCTGGACTGGACAGACATTAGTTCTCATGACTGTTCATGTCTTCAGTGGATACAGAGTCACTGAGGAGGGACAGGGCTAGCTTAGCTTGGTTGCTAACTTACTGCGTGTGAATCATGTCTCAGTTTAAACTCTGACAGAGGTGAGTTAAATTAAATCCCATGGTGACCAGTTCTGCCAGATCCAGATCCAGATCCACCTAACCTTTGTCACCCACTTGTATAAGATGCATATGATATAATGAGTCCTTGGGTTTGCCGTAGATTCAGTCAGATATAATGTGGTCTGCAGCTCACTTTCTTTTTTTCCACCTTTTATTTGTTCACATTTTGGATAATTAAATATGCTGAATCAGCTGCAGGTCATTTTGAATTGATGGATTCATTTCTCCCTTTGTACACAGTTGTATGACCTCACCACTTTGGCGAGTGTCCGTTTATCCACAGTCATATGAAATATGAACCATTTGTATGAAATTTTGTCATAATTTCTTGGGTTAAGTTTAGCGTTAACCCTAACCTTGAGTTATGGCTAAGAGGTTTTATGTTAGGTCACACTGACCTTGACCTTTGACCTTTGACCACCAATGTCTAGTCAGTTCATCCTTGAGTCCAACTGAACGTTTTTAAAGTTCCCTGAAGGTGTCACCAAGACATCGTGTCAGCAAGAATGGGAGGGACGGATGGAAAACCTGAAAACAAAATGGAGACATCTACTGGCTAGAATGTAAAATAGGAAAATATAAACATTTCAAACTATCAGTACAAGGAAAACCATGATTGTATCTCTATTCTAATCAGACCTTTATTGTAATTATTGTAAAAAGAATCAACATATGTCATTGAAAAAATATATTTCAATAAACTTAAAGCATCTATAATAAATTCCCTCTGTTATGTTCGTGCTTCATTGGGAGAAATAAGATCAAAGTCTCGTCAAACTGGAGAAGTTTTAGTTTTCCTTCCATTGCAAATACAACCAGTCACTGTCAATCAGTGTTATTAACCTAAAACTATGAGATATCATTTCTCTCAGAGGTCTCATGTCGCGGTTGCTCCAAAAGTCAAATCGCCACCAAAAGCAGCTTGATTTTTGTTTTTTTATTGAAAATGTCGGGAACAGTTTACATGTGAAGAAACATTACATGTCTTAATTGCTTTTCTATTTGTTCCTGTGGATATGGATGATATATATATTTCAATTTCAATGATGAAAGCGGGAAAGAATGATTTATTATTTGAGAATTTACTCTTATGAGTGTGAACAGTCAGGTGGTACAGACGAGGGGCGCGGCTTCACGTCATCAGTTACGTCATACGTCTAAAATGATACACGCATTGGATCGGTACGCGCTTCACCGGAAATGCGCAGCTGCACTCGACACACACTTCAAAGCCTCGACGACTCACGTGACATCACGGGTGACAGGTGTGTTTACAGGGTCGGAGAAGGGGCTAAACTCCGCGTGTTCATCCGGGACACATGTTTACATCACCGTTTATCGGAGCTGGAGCTGATCAACACCTGAGACTACTGCAGAGTCACGTGACCCGGGAACACTGATTGTTCCTGTTCACACTGATGACAAAAGCCGGATGTTAGCGTGTGTGAGTGTGTGTGTGTGAGTGTGTGTTAACGATAGCGTGTGTGAGCGTGTGTGAGTGTGTGTTAACGTGAGCGTGTGTTAGCGTGTGTGAGCGTGTGTGTTAGCGTGTGTTAGCGTTTGTGAGTGTGTTAGCGTGTGTGAGTGTGTGTGAGTGTGTGTGAGTGTGTGTGAGCGTGAGCGTGTGTGAGCGTGTGTGTTAACGTGAGCGTGTGTGAGCGTGTGTTAGCGTGTGTGAGTGTGTGAGTGTGTGTTAACGTGAGCGTGTGTTAACGTGAGCGTGTGTGAGTGTGTGTTAACGTGAGCGTGTGTGAGCGTGTGTGTGTGTTAACGTGAGTGTGTGTTAACGTGAGCGTGTGTGAGTGTGTGTTAACGTGAGCGTGTGTTAGCGTGTGTGAGCGTGAGTGCGTGTTAGCGTGAGTGCGTGTGTGAGCGCGTGAGAGCGTGTTAGCGTGTGTTAGCGTGTGTTAGCGTGTGTGAGCGTGAGTGCGTGTTAGCGTGTGTGAGCGTGTGTGAGCGTGTGTTAGCGTGTGTTAGCGTGTGTGTTAGCGCGTGTGAGAGCGTGTGTGAGCGTGAGTGCGTGTTAGCGTGTGTGAGCGTGTGTTAACGTGTGTGAGCGCGTGTGAGAGCGTGTGTGAGCGTGTGTGAGAGCGTGTTAACGAGCGTGTGTGAGCGTGTGTTTGCGTGTGTGAGCGTGTGTGAGCGTGTGTTAGCGTGTGTGAGCGTGAGTGCGTGTTAGCGTGAGTGCGTGTGTGAGCGCGTGAGAGCGTGTTAGCGTGTGTGTTAGCGTGTGTGTTAGCGTGTGTTAGCGTGTGTGAGCGTGAGTGCGTGTGTTAGCGTGTGTGTTAGCGCGTGTTAACGTGTGAGAGCGTGTGTGAGTGTGTGAGCGTGTGTGAGAGCGTGTGTGAGTGTGTGAGCGTGTGTGAGAGCGTGTTAACGAGCGCGTGTGAGAGCGTGTTAGCGTGTGTGAGCGTGTGTTAACATGTGTGCGTGAGCGTGTGTTAGCGTGTGTGAGCGCGTGTGAGAGCGTGTTAGCGTGTGTGAGCGTGTTAGCGTGAGTGCGTGTGAGCGCGTGTGAACGTGTGTGGGTGTGTGTGTGAGTGTGTGAGCGTGTGAGTGTTAGCATGTGTGAGTGTGTGTGAGTGTGTGTGTGAGCGTGTGAGTGTGTGTTAGCGTGTGTGAGTGTGTGTTAGCATGTGTGAGTGTGTGTGAGTGTGTGTTAGCATGTGTGAGTGTGTGTTAGCGTGTGTGTGAGTGTGTGTTAGCGTGTGTGTTAGCGTGAGTGTGTGTGAGTGTGTGTTAGCATGTGTGAGTGTGTGTTAGCGTGTGTGAGTGTGTGTGTGTGAGTGTGTGTTAGCGTGTGTGTTAGCGTGTGTGAGTGTGTGTGAGCGTGTGTGAGTGTGTGTTAGCATGTTTGAGTGTGTGTTAGCATGTGTTAGCATGTGTGAGTGTGTGTTAGCATGTGTGAGTGTGTGTGTGTTAGCATGTGTGTGTGTGTGTGTGTTAGCATGTGTGAGTGTGTGTTAGCATGTGTGAGTGTGTGTGAGTGTGTGTTAGCATGTGTGAGTGTGTGTTAGCATGTGTGAGTGTGTGTTAGCATGTGTGAGTGTGTTAGCGTGTGTGTTAGCATGTGTGAGTGTGTGTTAGCATGTGTGAGTGTGTGTTAGCATGTGTGAGTGTGTGTTAGCGTGTGTGAGTGTGTGTGAGCGTGTGTGAGTGTGTGTTAGCATGTGTGAGCGTGTGTTAGCATGTGTGAGCGTGTGTTAGCATGTGTGAGTGTGTGTTAGCATGTGTGAGTGTGTGTTAGCATGTGTGAGTGTGTGTTAGCATGTGTGAGCGTGTGTTAGCATGTGTGAGTGTGTGTTAGCAGGTTTGTTTGTCCAGTGTGAAAGGAGAAAAGGATTCTCTGAGTTCTGCTCCGATGGACATCAGATAAAACAACTTCCTGTAGCTTCATATTAAACAGTGTCAGTCTGATCATGTGACACTCACAGGAAACATGTTTCCTGACAGGAGCTGGACGAAGCTTCATATATGTGTGTGTGTGTGTGTGTGTGTGTGTGTGTGTGTGTGTGTGTGTGTGTGTGTGCGCGCGCGCGCGTGTGTGTGCGTGTATGTGTATATGTGTGTATATGTGTGTGTATATGTATGTATGTATGTGTGTGTTTCTCATAGCGAGGGCCTCCTCCTCCGAGCAGCATGGAGTGTTTCAATTTCCCATGAGCCTTTGAGGGTGGAGTGTTGGATACTAACTTGGCTCTGAAAGTAGATCACTTCTGGCTTCAATTTATTCCTGGAGAAACACACACACACACACACACACGCACACTGCTCTAAACAGACTCACTGCCAGCTTCACACAAAAACATACACAACTGTTACACACATGTAGAGACTCTATTGTCTCTTTCTCTCGCTCTCTCACACACACACACACACACACACACACACACACAACACACACACACACACACTGCTGATTTTAATTACACTGAGCGTTTTGCTTCTCCAGCTCTTTCAGTTTTCTTCCTTTGTCTTCAGCTCTGAGACATCTGGATCAACTCCTGCTGTGTGTGTGTGTGTGTGTGTGTGTGTGTGACACTTAATGAAGTGTTGTGTTTATGTGTACAACCCTGTATGTGTGTGTAAAGTATATATACTCATGTGTTATTGTGTATTTCAATGCTTGTTTATGCAGATATACAACAGGGGTTTCTGAGTGTGTGTGTCTGTTTGTGTGTGTGTGTGTGTGTGTGTGTGTGTGTGTGTGTGTGTTTGTCATCTGGGTATGATCACTGGAGTTGCTGTGATGTGGCCGAGCATCACACACACACACATAAAGCTGAAACACAAATAGTAAAGTACACAACAACACACACAGTAACAGAGAGCTGGGTTGTGTTGTGTGCTGCAGTACAGTTAGCTGCACGCTAACAGTTTTGGCTAATGAGCTTCAGAGGGACACACCCACTTCCTGCTGCATGGTCATCTCATGTGAGGCTGAACGTGGCAGAGCAGATGTCTTACCCCAGCAGCACGTATACACACACACACACACACACACACACATACACACACACACACACAAACACACACACAGACACACGCACACATATATAAGAATATTCAGGTATAATTATAGTGGCAGCTAATGGCGGCAGGAAATGATTTGTTTTACACGTTCCTCCTGGCAGGTTGACCACACCCACTTCAAACTTGGTCAGAAAGTGATTTTTACCTTGATGATGCTTCAGTGTGAAAACTGTGAGTTTCCGTTGAAAGGCGTGACTGTGGCGTCACGGCGACTTTCGATGTTTCGCTACAAAAGTTGTTATAACCCAAACATACATTGTCTGATTTGCTCCGAACGTAACGTGTGATGACGGTCTCACACTGATGACATCTACATGGTAATATGACATCATAGCCAGAGCGCTAACTGAAAACAGGAAGTAGCACTTGAGTTACAATCATCATTTGTTTGAACATCATGTATGTATGTTTGGTGCGTGTTCTCTAGCGCCACATACTGGACTCAAGTGGTAATACAAAACACACAATGCATAATGTCCACAGCCCGAGCAGGAAGTAACATCTTACTCGTAAGGGACACGGCTGCAGTAACCTGTTCTACAGTTTCTTATCCACCATGTCTGACCTCACCTTCCTCTCTTTCACCCTGCAGGTCTTCCAGGTGTCGTCCAGTCTTTCAGCCACCTGAGCTTCAACCTGTGTAAGTGGTGTGAGGTGTCCAGTCCGGTGTGTAAAGACAGCGTCTGCATGAGTAACTGCACCCTGTCGTCCTTCTGCACCGTCATCGAGGAGATCTGCATCGCCATATGGTGAGTGGACCCTGAAGTTATGTTACCTTCATGTGGCGGATGTGACTTTCAGTAGGAGCATTCAGACCATGAGGGAGCAAGAGCTGGATCCCATCTGATTTAAAACATGACCAGTGCTCAGACAGGTTTATTCTTGTTTTTATTCCTCAGCGCTGACGACGGTCAGAGCAGGAGCCATTTTGTTTTCAGATTGTCTGCCTGAATCTCAGTAACACCTGGATGGACCTTCTTCAAATTTGGCACAAACATTCACTAGGACTGAAAGAGGAACTGATTAGAATTTGGTGCCTAAAGGTCAAAGACGAGGTCAGGGTGACCTCGCAAAATGTGGTTCTGGCCTTGTGAATGTGATACCTCGAGAACACAAAAGGTGTTTCGGCGGAGGCGTACAACCGTGAGGCGGTAATTCTAGTTACTTTTAGAGAAACAAGACGTAAGTAAGAGCCGACATGTTTTGTGCAGCAACTCTGTTGTGTTTGTTTGTGTTTGTTTGTTTGTGTTTGTTTGTGTTTGTTTGTGTTTGTGTTTGTTTGTGTTTGTTTGTGTTTGTTTGTGTTTGTTTGTGTTGGTGTGGAAGCTGTGGTGCGGTGTAAACAACCAGTCGGCGTCGGTTTTCCATGTGAACCTGAACAACCATTGACCCTCTGATGCGACCCACAGCAGTGTCTCCTGAAATAGCGCCCCTAGGCACCCCAAGCGTGTCGGACCTTGGTTGTCAAGGTTACAATAATAAATAAACGGACTGTGGTGAGAGCAGCGTACGTAGCCTCGTCGCCATGGTTACTATAGTAACGGTCACGGCTTGGTTAGGTTTAGTTAAGGTTGGTGGTTTGGGTTAAAATAAGTAATTACCTCAACGTTAGATGATCTTTGTTGTCATGGTTACAACATAAACAGCTGGTTTCATATGGGAATCGAACACACGGCTCTCCTGTGTCACATTCATCCGTCCACCACCTCCTCCTCCTGACGTGGACTTTGTCTCTCTTTATACTACGTCACCGACACTTTCCCCTTCGCTCCTGTCATCATTATTACGACCACTAGATGTCGCCTAGCAACAAAACCTAACTATGATGTCACAATAACCTGCTGCTCAGACGACCTTTGGTCTTTAGCTGCTGCTCCTTAGTAAAAGCTCTCGTGGCTCCAGATCCTGGTGTGGGGAGGAAGCAGTTTGAGTTTGGCTGACTGATGTGCACAGACTCCGTCACCTTTCCTTCAAGCTCCTTGTTCAAACTGAATCATTTGGTTTGTAGAGATAATGAGGAAAGTTTCTCATGCTAAAGAGAAACCATCGCCATAGTGACGTTCTCCTGTGTCCCTGAAGTCTTTGTGTTTTGATTCGTCCTCCTGTCTTTGTTTGACTTAGTGACTGAGTGTGTCATCCACTCTGTCCTGGTCTTGTTCTTGTTAAAGACCAAGAAAAAACAACATGTCCTGTCTGTAGCGTGCCATAAAAATGTGGGAGTATTGACAGGCACTGGTTTCCCATGAGCCAGTCCACCACAGTACAGCTAAGCTGCTTCAATATGTTGTTGTCAGCATAATGAAACCTCCTGAGGTGGTTTCTCTCGACTCGCCACTGTGTCAGAAACAGACAAACATTTTTCTTCTGGCTTGTTTTTCCCGTCAGAGCTGAAGCGTGATGACCCTCACCCACTCCACCGCCGTCGCCTCCTCCAGGAGCAGAAAGTTTCTGCTGATTCGTGTCTTTTGTTTGGATAATAGTGCTAGGCTGGGACCCCCACCCCCTTGCTGCACCCCTCTCATTTCCTGTTCACGTCAGCTGGTCCAACCCTCCCAGCTTTCTGCAGGAAACCAGTGATAAGGGAGAAGTGACGGAGAGGAGAGGAGAGGGAGGGAAACAGACGTTTATTCAGGTCAAAGTTGACAGGGATCGAGCTGCTCAGACTGACTGTGCTGAGACACTCAACAAGAAGATGTTTGAATCATATTCACAAATCTTCCTCTCTGAGCTGCACAACCTTCATCTTAAAGCTCCTCCAGTGTAAAGGTCTGTGTCCATGTGTAGTGTGATTATAGATCAGCTCTAGCTTCTATATTAATACTGTGAAAGTATCAAAGCCTCAGTCCACAGAGAAATTTTCCACTTAAGTTTTCCACTTGCAACTGTTTTTATTTGAAGGAAACCTCGCCTCAGACTTGAGGGAAAATCTTAATTTAAGATGTTTTGTACAACTGGCCCCTGAGTTCTGTAACTTTGTGATGTCACAACAAAGCAGTCACCAAGCCCCGCCCACCTGGACCCACCATCCAAACCTGGCAGGATTTGGTTTCTCTGAGTGTTTTTACCTGAAATCTGCTGTATTTTTATTGGATCAGTCAGAAATCAGTCAGCCAATCAGAAGAGAGGCTCAGAGCCTCTTTTTACCACCAATTTTAACTCTTATTTTTCTTCTATTTCTATCACTGCTTTTCATATACTGAATTAGCATGCTAACTGGCTAGCTCCAGCCTCGTCACTGTAGTGTCGAGCCCCACCTGAAGAAGTCCCCCTCCCCCCCCAAATAGCCTCTTTAAAGTCATGCATGTTGTTTTATGTGTTTGTACTTTCCTCTGCTCCTCAGGAGGAAGACCAACGACACAATGACGGTGCACACGATGTGTCATCATCCCGCTCTGCCACTAGAGGGCGTCGACCCCGGCCTGCTGCTCAACTTCACCTCCAGAGAGTGTCACATGGTCCCACAGCCGGCAGAGGACGGAGCCATGATGGTCTGTGGCTGCCAGGGAGAACACGAATGTAACGACAAACTGATCTTCAACAAGGGAGCCAACGGTGAGGGGGGGTGATGGATGGATGGATGGATGAGTCAATAGATGGATGGCTGAATGGACGGATGAATAGATTACAGTATTCTCTCCCCGTTGCTTCAGGGTTCTTCAAGCTGCAGAGTAAAGACGTGATCCCGGTGGTCGTGGTTAGTTTGGTGCCTCCTCTCCTTGTTGCCATAGTTGCCACCGCCGCCTTCTATTTCTACCGCACACACCGCCCTGACAAACCTGGCCCTCCTGCACGCCCCGACTGGCCCACCAAACGCACCCCAGAGCTCTACCAGGCTTTGGACCTGCCATGTGGAGGCCGGGGGTCGGAGGCCAGAGGAGGAGGAGGTGTGATGGCTCCTGGATCTCAGCTGGAGGAGTCTAATGCCAAGGTGTCATCTCTCAACAATGACATCACAGATTGGCAAGGCCAATTGGCCGAACCGCTGCCCATCAAACTGGAGGCCCTGGTGGGGAAGGGGCGCTTCGCTGAAGTGTGGAGGGCGCGCCTGCTGCAGGGCGAGAAGGGCGGGGTTAACAGCTATGAAACCGTGGCAGTGAAGGTGTTTCCCGCTGTGGAGTACGCCTCGTGGAGAAACGAATGCTCCATCTTTTCCGACCCCAAACTGGAGCACGACAACGTGGTGCAGTTCCTGGCGGCTGAAGAGAGGGGTCCGCCCGGTCACACTCTCAGGAAGTACTGGCTGGTCTTGGCCTATCACAGCCTCGGCAACCTGCAGGACTTCCTCACGGCAAACATCCTGAGCTGGGAGGAGCTTGTTGTCATGGCAGGTAGCATCGCTAAAGGGTTAGCTCATCTCCACAGTGACACGACACCCAGCGGGATACCAAAGGTAAATCCAGGCGACAGTCTCTGGAAATCTGGGTTTTGCTGACCTTTTTTCAGCACGTCTACATTTTATTTATTCACTTATATCTCGCCTGTTTCATGGTGAGCTGTGGAGCTTATTGACGGTGCTCGTGGCCGGTTGCCTGTGTTGCTGTAGGTGCCAGTCGCCCATCGGGACCTGAAGAGCAGTAACATCGTGGTGAAGAGCAGGAAGGAGTGCGCTCTATGTGACTTTGGTCTGGCCTTGAGATTGGACCTCTCGCTCACTGTCGATGACTACGCCAACAGTGGACAGGTAAGCTGCTCAGGTTTAGTTGGTCTGTTTCTTCGTGATGTTCAGGTTGTCATTTGATTGGACTCACCTGTATCATCCTGTCCAGGTGGGGACAGCTCGCTACATGGCTCCCGAGGTACTAGAGTCCAGGGTGAACCTGGAGGACCTCGAGGCCTTTAAACAGATGGATGTTTACTCCATGGCTCTGGTCCTCTGGGAAATGGCCTCCCGCTGCCACGCAATCGGAGGTAAGAACCTTTTTGTTGTTTCTGAGCAATATTTTCATGACCCAGTTTATAGTGCATGGCGCTCAGGTGTGAGGTTCATTCAGATGAAGCAGCACAAAGTGAGTTGTTGGTATTTGTTTCTCCAACATCAGTCTGATCATCACTTCATCAGCAACTGAATACTTGACGTCAACGCACAGCAACAAGGAAATAATGGCTAAAATGAAATACAACATTTTGATGAATCACTCTCCAGCCAGTAGATATGTTAGATATGTTCGGATTAGGACATAAACTTTTAATTAGATTGAAGCATCAGTCTGAATCTGACTGATTCTTCTGGCTGTGTGGAAAAAAGATTAAATCTCTGCAGCACCTGAAGGCAGCAGGACTCATACTGATGTGTGTGTGTGTGTGTGTGAACATAATGTGTGTGTGTGTGTGAACATGTGTGTGTGTGAACGTGTGTGTGTGTGTGTGTGTGTGTGTGTGTGTGTGTGTGTGTGAACATAATGTGTGTGTGTGTGTGAACATGTGTGTGTGTGAACGTGTGTGTGTGTGTGTGTGTGTGTGTGTGTGTGTGTGAACATAATGTGTGTGCGTGTGTGTGTGCTGGTGCAGAGGTGGAGAGCTACGAGCCGGCGTTTGGCTCTAAGGTGTGTGAGCAGCCCTGTGTGGACAGTATGAGAGACCTGGTGCTGAGGGACAGAGGACGTCCTGACATCCCCTCAGCCTGGACGCAGCATCAGGTCAGACACACAAACAGCTGCTTTCTTTCCAAACACACAGAGGAACTGACCCCAAGTCAGAGATTCTTACCCATAATGCATTTCAGGACGATGTCATCTCTCTCTCCGCTCTGATACCCCCACATGTTTCGTGTTAAGTACATTAAAAAGTTTTACATTAAATCATCAATAAATAAATTGTGTAAAATCTATAAATAAACCAATAAATTATTAAATAATTGAAGAAGTAACTAAAACATCTCATTATTATGGATTGATATTTCATTGTTTTCTAGTTTTTATTTCATGAATTTACTTCTCAGGACAGTGGTATAGTCACCACCCTCTCACTTTTGAGCCAATCACATGCTCCCAATCGATCACCAATTCCCAACTGATTGATCCATTGAAGGGCATTTGTTTCCTCTGGAAATCATGTTGTTGGGGCCCAGACTGGAGATGAGTTAGAGCCTGGTTTGAAGTGAAGCCTCAGGCAAATAAAACTTTGTCATCTGCGTAGAGATTGACACTGAAGTATTGATGAGGAAGAACTTTGTTATTTGTGTATAATGTAAAAAGTAAAGGTACCAGCACAGACTGCAGTTTAGTAATGTGAATATTTATTTCATTATTACTTATTTTTTTGTTTAATATTGATCACTCTGGGGCTCCACTGGACACTGGCTGTTTTAACATCTTGTCTAACTCCGGTCCTCTGTCCTCCAGGGGATGAGCGTCTTCTGCTCCACCATCACTGAGTGCTGGGATCACGACCCGGAGGCCAGACTGACGGCTCACTGTGTGGTGGAGCGCTTCAACGTCCTGCAGCAGGAGCAGGAGCAGGACCAGGACCAGGACCAGGACCAGGAACTGAGACCAGAAGTTGGCAGACCGGAGGACGAAGAAAGAGCAAAGAACTCTGAGAAACCAGACAATGACCAGGTTCATTCCTCCTCCACTGCTGCTTCCTCACCCTCCTCCTCTTCCTCCCTCCAGGTTCCTAAGCCACAGAGAGACGGTACAGAGGTATCCCATGATTCTCCGGTTCACACTGGTACCGGTTGTGACCTGTTACTGTAACTGGCCTGAAGCAGCCGATAGTGAAGGGACTGAGAAGTAACTAAAAACTGATTCTGTAGTAATTTACATGAGTCTTTAAAATCATGGTGGTGTCATGGTGGAGGTCCGGCTGTAGGGGGGGAATTGTCGGTACTTCCATCACTTTGGTCCAGACTCAAATATCAACAACAACCATCAGATGGATTTCCATAAAACTTTGCACAAACATTCGTTTTCCTCAGAGGATAAATTCTACTGACTTTGTTCGTCCTCTGACTTCTCCTCTGGCGCCACCAGCAGCTTTATATTTTAGGTCCAGACTGAAATATCACAACTGTTAGATGGATTGTGACTTTTCCTCTAGCGCCATCATTTGGTTAAAAACTCTAACTGCAGAACTGATGACACTCCCATCAGCTAAACTAAGATGTTGAACAGGGTCAACATTGATATTTTAGCATTGTCATTGATTGTAACCTGTTAGCATTCAGCTCAAAGCACAACTTAGTGTAAGTATGGTCTTACAGAGCTGTTAGCATGTCGACTTTTAGTCTGGTTATTCACCAGATTTCTGATTTCTACACCTCAGCAGTTTTGTTGTTTTCCCAGCTTCAGGACAATAACCAGAATAAAGGGAAATGCACGTCTCCAGAATATGATGTTTGACGCCAGTGATCACATTTCTCAGCAGTGATGATCCTCAACTCTCCAGAGAAACATTTTGAGTAACCAGGTTATGATTCCTTTCTCCTGTAAGATGATTTCTAATGCAGACACCTGATTAACCAGGATATAACGAGGTCTGACTCACCGGATATACGCTGTGGGTATAAACCTGCAAACTTGCGCCTGTTTCAGGCGGCATTCTCCTCCTGTTCCTCTTCCCCTGCGTGTCACCGTTTTCTAAATCCTCTTTGCTACAGAGAACAGCAACAACCTCAGAGCTTCAGCCTGCACGCTGAAAATGGCCAGTTTTGATGAAGATCTGAATTGTACAATCAGCTCATAGAAATCTGCCATTTTAATGACGTTTTTCGTGTCCCTACGTGTTAACGTTCCTACAAAACAAGTTTCCCTCCGACAGTATTTTGCAGCGGCACCAGAAATACAAACAAACCAAAGTGTTTTTAACCCTATAGCAGAATGCTAATGGGTGCAGAGCATTCTCCAGTGCTAACACAGCTCTGTGGAGAGAGGTCTGACTGTGTGAGACTACCATGCATTTAAACATGTTCTGTCATTACCTGTATAACCTGGTTTCTCTGAGGAACCTGGCTTCTGCATTCAGGCGCAGCGGCGATGCTAACATTCTCAAACTTTGACTCGATGATGGCACTCAAGGAAAAGTCAGAGGGTCAGTGAAGTTATCACAGTTCAGCCTGAGGGGAACATGAACGTCCGAACCACATTTCATCACCGTCATCCAGCAGCTGCTGAGATGTTTCAGTGTGGACCGACCTGCCGCTGACAGGAAGAGGTAAAGTCTGAAACGACTGAAAAGACTCACAGTACGATGGATGTTCTCTCTTTGGGACGTCCTGGACTCTTCACCTGAAGTCCAGAAAGGACAGAAGTGACTGGTGGACTCACCTGTGATCTTCTCCTAGTCGTAGCTCTGCTGGTACAGACGAACACTCACACTGTTGTTGTGTGGAAACGTTTCATTTTGTCGGAGCTGGTCTCCATTTTGTTTTGTTGTGACTGTGATTATTGTTACTTTAACCTTCCTGTATGAACTGTCTGCCTGTGGACGGTGGTTGTATCCGATTAAAAAAACAAATTACAGTGAAGAATTGGTCTGATTTTCCACTTTCAATCACAAACCTCTGCCAAAGATTTAATTATATATCTGATTATTAATTACAGGCTACAGAATTATGTGTGATGTTTTTGTTATTTCTGAGATGTAAGAAATCTTCCAGTGTCCAGATCATTTGTAAATTCAGCCACTAAAAAGACTTTTCTATCAACATGAAACACAAATACTCAAAGTCACTACAGTCTCCAAATGATGTTGCTTTGTAATAAAGTTTGTTTTCTGTAATTAATTACTGAGTATGGATTCTGTCTATAAACACATTTCCATCTATTGTTACATATTTTCACTTTTTCCATAATGTTCTTCACATGGTTTCATCATCTGAGCTTTGACTGGATCTTCTTCTTCTTCAGTGGTTTAATGGCTCATGGTCGACTCATGGTCACAAAGCAGCAGAAGAGGAAACAAGACTGAAGTCAGATTTTACTTTGATGCTTACCTGGAAATTCAGACTCACAGAAAGATGGTTTAAAATAAAAGACCAGAGTCGGAGCAGCCGAATTAGAGATGTCATATTTTTATTACCCATGATGCACCTGAACCTCCCTACAACACCTGGAAACACCTGGTAAGCAGGAAATCTGTGGAGGTCCCTTTTAATCTCCTGTAAACTGCTGTTTAATTTCCTGTCAGTCAGATTTCAGCACACTGTAAAAAAAGAAAATCGTAAAAGAACAGTCAAATGATCGGCAGCAGCAGCTGCCAAACAAAAACAAAAATTAAAGTAAAACATCCTAATTCAAATAGTGTAAAAACAATACATTTACAGAAAGGTTCATTAATTTTTCTACCGACAAAAACTGATTTTACAGATTTTTCCTAAATGATTATGATCAAACTCCTTCAATAAAGTGACGCCACTAAAGTTTCTGCAGAGAAACTTTTTCCTAATAATAAAATTAAGTGTCAGTCAATTAAATATTAACACAAGCTTAATATTGTAAAGGAAACCTTTTGTTTTGGAAGACAAAGTAAAAAATACTGTAAAACATTAAATCATCTCAAACTTCAACAGTATTTGTGTCAACATTAAATCTTTAAGTTTGTAAAGTAATGTTAAAACCTGTAGTTAACTTCACTGTCACGAGACAAGTTGCATCATAAAGAGGTGGATAAATCTTATTTAGTAACAAGTATAAATTATAGTAGAGATGTAAAATAATCCTTCATAGCTCAGTGAGGACGGTGCAACAGTCTGACAGGTCGACTGGAAGCTGTTGCTCAGCCAATGGGTTTGACGTCACGACAGTTTGCCACTTGACACACGCACACATGCACACACACACGGTACAGTATACAGAATTCCTGCTTTCCTCCCAGTGCATGCTGGGATACATTCCAGTACTTCAAACTTTTTTGTTTGAAGTTTGAAGTTTGATGTGATGAAAAAAAGTTTGTTACATTTCATCCAGAATCACAAAGTTTGAATGTAGAAGTCACATAAATGTAAAACTAATAAGATTTACCCTGAAATCACAGAGAAGAGCTTTAAACTGTTCGTATGGACATTAACCTTTATATTAACAAGCTACATTTTTAATTACAGATAATTACTGTCATTTTACATAGATTTGTTTGTAATTTAAGAAAGCAGAAAAAATACTGTATAAATAATACAGTAATTTTTCTTTACAGAAATGGGAAATAATTGTAATTCATTATTATTGGCATAATGCTTAAAATACAAGTTTGGCTGTTAATTCACAGATGATTTCTGTCATTTTAAAGACTTTTGTTCACAATTTTAAAAAACAGAAAAAAATACTGTAAAGATTTTCAGTTGTTATCTGTAAAATTAGGATTTTTTTTACAGTGCAGGACACGGGGCTTCACGTGACTCAGCAACTTTAAACTGGATTCTCACCAACTCAACAACAACAAAAATAATAATTTGGAATTTGCACTTCATGACCAGAATCATGGGCAGAAGGAGGAAAATAAGGATGAAAGTGATCAGACAAACTGAGAGGAGGCTTTCATTGGTCACTCAGACATCAGAGACCAGTTCAATATTCACTTAAGCTGGAGCCTGTAAAGCTAATCACATTTAACTCCTCTCTCTGAAGTTCCTGATCAGCTCAATCAGTTTATGGAGGCTGGCTGTCACAGAATGTGGGAACATCAGACACAAACCAGCCTGAAGACAGAACAGGAAACAACATGGGCTTCATAATAAAACAGTGTATGAACAGGGTCTATTTACTGCTCACAGATGTATTAGTGAAATCAAGCAGCAGCTTCAACTCCTGCTCTGAGTTCCTTTCATGAGTCTCAAATGACTTTATAAATAAAATTAGTCAAAATAAATTAACTTTACTTGACTAAGCTGCTAAATTTAGGCAGCTACACGAATCATACAACAATCAGGTGTAAACAATTAGAACAGCGACCAATTTCACCTGCAGGGGCTCCTGTTCTATTATTAATACGGACTTCAAATGGGGATGTTGTGGTTCATGCCAAACTCTCCATTTTCCATGTTCTGGTTATTTTAGCTGTCCTATCTGTATAGTAAATACATTTCTCAAATCTGACAGATTGATCATCTTCCAGGGCGCAGAGTCTTAGGAGTGCTATAAAAAAAAAAGAATAAATCTGTAAATGAATAAGAAAATAAAGGTGGAAACATAAACTGGAATTAATAAAAGAATAAAAAGATGCTCTCCTTTGAATAGAAAAAGCTAAAGAAACATGGGGGCATTTTTGCCTTTATTTGAAAGTACAGTGAGAGGTAGAAAGGAAAGTCAGGGGAGAGAGAGTGAGGGGATGTCATGCAGCAAATGATTCGAACCCATGGCCGCTGCAGTTAGTCCATGTGGTATGCACTCTACCAGGTGAGCCACGAGGCGCCCCAACAGCTTTTTCTTTTTTATTGTTTTATTTATTTCTCTTTATATTTCAACATATTATTTACTTATTTATTCTCCTGTTTATATTTCATTATAATATAACATTTATTTTCTTATTCTTTTACAGATTTATTCTTTTTTATGGCACTCCTGTGACTCCATAATTATTACGTATACACCACTCAAGCAAAGCAGGCTGTGAACTGAAATGAGGGCATAAACACGCCCCCTTGTGTCAACATGAACACGGTGCATATTCCCAAATAAATCTGTGCTCAAATGTTTTGCCCTGAAGTTTATCCAGCCGTGCTCAGAGGTTCTGAGTGAGTCATCTTGTTAACAGACGATCTTTGGAGCGCTGTGCCTCTTCGCTACAATAGATCCGTACAAGAGTGACTCATCCTCATCACAGACGATCTTCGGGGTGCCGGAGCTCTCCTTGCAGCTGACACGGAGAATCAACCCGGGACTGGCCGCAGCTGTGAGCCGTACATCTTACCTGTCACCGGCCGGTGTTGTCTCTTCTCTTGTGGTCTGAACGAACGTCGGTCGTATTTGCGGGATGCTAAAATGTTCTGATTCACCCCGCGAGCGATGAATGAAACGAGCACCAAGGGGACCGGACCGGCGGAGGCTCTGTTGACTGCGGGCTGCCGAGCCCCGCCTGTCGGGCTGTACGGAGGATGGAGCCGAGGCTGAGCGGGGATGGCAAGCCGTCCGTGTCCTGGTTCCTCCTCGGCCCTGTCTTCGTCCTCTCCCTCCTGGCTGTATTAGTGAGCTGCCATGGGACCTGCAAACACCGAGCTCCCCCTCCCGACGAGGTGAGCCGCGGCTCGTTCTGCTGGGTTTATACCAAGCTAAGCTAGCTAGCATGCTAGCTGTAGTGGGTAATTAACGTATCTGTTCAGTTATATTGTGTGTTTAAAAACTGTTGCTTGACACCCACTTCAGCCAATTAATATCAAGACGTGACGTGTTTGTTTTCGTGTTACAACAACAGTAAAACTACCTCGGCGTGTGTCTAAACCGACATTTAAGGAGTTGCTTTGCTGTTAGCGGGTAAGCTAACAGGCTAACACGAAGCCCCTTAGTTAGTGACAGTGTTGACTGTGTTTACCGACATTAACTAGGATGTACAGGTCTTTCAAACACAGTTCAGCTGTGAAAGCGGGGAGTTATGTCAGTTTTTAATGTTCATCTTTAGCCTGTGTTCCCCTAGCAACAGCGGAAAGAACACTTCCGGGGAGATTTCTTCAAAATAAAAGAGCAAATTAGTAATTCGTAACTTTATTTTCCTTTCTCGCTCTCTTTCTGTTTGTTGTATTATTACTTGTATGTATTTTATTTACTATTATTATTATTATAATTTTATTATTGTATATTATCTGTACAACAACGAGGCTGTCATTGTTACTGCATTACTTGCAAAATAAATATTTTAGTATGTAAGTAAGTTTGAATATTTTTGATGCTGATTAAATAACTTTGAAGTTATTAATCTTTCAAGGTGTGCTATCCACCTGATTTATATTAACACCCCCACAAAAACATAATTTTGGCATCTCTGTGCTGCAGTTTCCTGTCACTGATACATCTGTAATAACTTAAAATAACATTCATAATATTGGATGTTTATGACTGACCTTGATTTGTTGGGTGCATTGGACTAGCCATAAACAGCCACTCTCATCTGATTATTTAACTATATGTAAATTCTCATTTGGATATTGTGATTTATTGAACAGTATATTGATTTTGTTATGAATCACAGTTAGAGATTTTGTCCATATTAACCTGGAGAACTGTGGGTGCTAAATGTCAGTCTGTCCATATTGTTTTCTTATTGTTTCTGCTGGTGCTCTCAGGTTGTCCATCATGTGTACCTGAAACCTGAGCGTCTGACTAAGAGAAGCTCTCCTGACGACCTTCAGCTGAAGATAAAGATCATCTATGACTACAGTGTTGACCAGTAAGTAACCAGTACCCGTCCGACAACCCCCAACAAAACAAGCTTTAAAGCTGCAGGCTGACACTTTCTAGTTTCTCTGTGACTCAGGCGTCAGTTGTATGACTGACGTAAGTGTAAGTGATGTTTGCTGGCTTTCTCTTTCCACAGGCTTCCTGCAGACAAGAGGAGACTGGTGAAGGTGAGGAACACTGACCTGTGACATTGCTCCATAGCGCTGCTGGTGGCCAAAATCTCCACAGAGTACCTTTAAAGCTGAAATCTTAAGAAAATCATAATTGTGATAATTCTGGAAATAGAAAATAAAAAACACAGAAAGAACAAAGAAATTAAAACAAATACAATCAGCAGTTGAAAGCCAACTCTGTATTTAGGGACTTTGTGTTTCTGGACATTTGACGGGGTTTTCTAAAGTCTTCACGTTCAGCCCTGGTGGCTGTAGTTCAGCTCTCACCTGGGCAACTTCACTTGGTGTGTAATATAATAATGTATATTATATTATCATAACATGTTTAGAATCATTGTATTATATAAATAATTAATAATAACAATAATACTATTCTGTCATAACCCCACCACACTATTATTACATTATTCTATATATTACACTTTATAATATCATATTTACATTTTTGTTGTAAGATTTTTTTTTTTTATTACATTGACAGGATATCATATAAATTATTATTATTTATTATTATCAAATTCTTCCTATGATTACATTTACTGTATATTACATTATATTATTATATAATCACTGATGTCCACTATACTTTTCTTTTCACCCTCTCACAAAAGACAGATACATATGACTCCATCACATTTAAACCTCGTAAAACACACACACATAAATCAGAGACATATATCATACACATCTATTCTTTTCATTTGTACATCTCTATAACTGTTATTTGTTTTTATTGTCATTGACATGTCTGTACATTATATGTTGTGTGTGTCACACGTGTTGTTGTTTCTGTTCCACTGATGTGGAGTTGTACTGACTCTGTGTTTGTGTGTGTGTCCCTCCTCAGGATAAGCTGTTTCCTCAGGCCATCGACTACCTGCAGAGGGCCTTCAGTGTGAGGCGCAGGGTGGGGCCTGTGCTGCTCAGCAGGTAAGTGGCCCCTCCCACCACCACAGAGTGTTAAACTACAGGTAAGGGCCTCATGCCAGAACCTGTCAGGATAACACATTAAGAAATGCAGGAAATCTTCTTACATTTATCTTCCAGAGTTTTCTCTCAGCTACAGACTCGGAACAGTGTCCAGAGATTTAGAATTAGAAAACTAAAATATTCCTGCGTGAGGCTCGTTGTCTGGTTTCAGCTCTGGATGCTGTTCCAAACCCTCAAACAAGGTCTCCAGAGTGTCGATTTAACTTTAGTCTTTGCTGCTGGGTTGGAAGGTGGACGTTCAGAATCATTTTCCCGCCTCTAGTTCCTCCATCGTTTCTAACCTCGGCGAAGAGTTAATGTAACGCCGTTGTCTGTTGTCTGCGTTTCAGACAATGTGCGACCAACCAGTACCTGAGGAAGAGAGATGACCCCCATCGCTACTGCCAGGGCGCCTGTGCAGACGTCACCCGCTGCGGCCCCATCATCATACCACAGCACCACCTGCAGGTGAGGAAGAGCCACTGCACACACACACACATAATGGATCATGTAATAACATGCTAGCAGCCCTGAGAGGGTGTATCGGGGTGAAGAGGAGGAGGAGGAAGAGGAAGAGGGGAAGACTGGGATAAAGAAAGAAAGAAGGAAGGGGGGGGGTAGGAGGACAGGAGGTGAAGACAGACAGAATGTTAATCTCATTAAGGTTATTGTTGACGTTGGGCAGGAGGTAATCATAGTGTGTCTGCTGTTACTGCTCAACATGTGAAGGTACAGCTTTTCAGAATAAAAGACACGTGCATCACTGTGTTTTTCCCTCTCAGCAATGCAAGGTGTGCAGCGAGTCTGGGAAGTCATGTGGCCCCTCGGGACCCCCAGATGGCCCCGGAGTGGAGGGGTCCGACTTTGTGCTCTACGTCAGCGGGGTCACCACAGAGCGCTGCGGACAGGAGAACATCGTGGCCTACGCTGCGTACTGCCAGCTGGAGGCGGAGCTGGACAGGTGAGAGGACCATGTGACC